>NW_011501204.1:15805-18847 GCF_000495115.2 Populus euphratica
GCCATTCCTTTCGGCATTCCCTCATCCCATATCCACTGATTACTTTTATCGTTCAACGCCTTGGTCCTTTTTCTTTTGTCTTCTAATCAGAGTCTTTGTATGGACGTATGAAGAGTTCTTGTCCCCAATTAAAGCATAACCATGGCATCTTGATTCTTGAAACCAATGAATTTCCTCGAGCTAGAATCTGATTGAATTCATCCGATAGTTTCCTTTCTAAATCCTAGTCGAACGGGTTGTCTCCTAGAGTTAAAGCCCTTTAATACCCTCAAGCCTAGTTAGGATTTTCCTCTTCCGAAGGAAAATGTTACCAAAAACCTGTTTGTTCCAATCCTGTAACTTTTGAGGTCAATAACTTGAGAGAAGTTACAGGGTCTAGATGTACTTCCGCATGAAAGAGGCAAACCCATCAGGTGTGGTCCAAGCAGCTTCAAACCGAAAAGGGCTAGGAGAACTGTGAAAATTACTATCCAGACTTGATTTGATCCGAGGTAAAACCTTGGCGCGCATTTTAGGAATCCTCAATCCTCAATCTCCAAGTTTGATTCCCAAAACCCCTATCTAGTCTGATAGCCACTACAAAGTTCCACGAAACCTCGCAAGAAAAATCATAAGTATTGTTGTTTCATGGACTTGGCGTTATAGCTATCATCCACTATCAACATTTATATATAAGTCTATTTGATAAATATAAAGAGATAAATAATTTTTGTTTGTTATTAGTAAAATATAGACTGAAAATTGCTATCTAGTATTTTAATCATTAAAAATCTTAATTGATCTTAGAGATAGGATAGAGAAATTGGTTGTGTAAAAGAACAATATTGGTACCTAAAATATACCTTATATAAGGTACGTTATATTGTTTTATAGTCTGATAAAAAAATCAAAAAAAATTAAAAAAAATTTAATACTAAAAATATATTTTACGTTTAAATTCATAATCCCTAATGCTAAAACCAAAAAAAAATATTTTTTAAAATATTGGCTAATATTCTCTTGACTTTAATAAACTAGTTATTAAAGCCAAAATGCATGCTAAAACATTTTCTCTTGGAGTATGAGAAAATTTTAGTTTGCACCTAGCCATATGTACAAAAAATATTTTTTAATATTTTTTTTGTTAATATAATAGGGTATTTTAATACCATATTTATATTTTTACTGTGTATTTAATTGGAATAGGCTAGTATGACCTAACATAAAAAAAAAAAAAAAAAGGCTAACACCAGCCCATCATAAAAAATGGACCAGCACCGGCCCGAAAGATTATAAATGGTTGGTTACTGTGCACAGCACAATAATTAGCCAATTATTTTCATTTGCTGCAGAACATGAATTGTTCACGTTCTGCATGCAAATGAAAGAAAATAGATGATGGAGTAGAGAAGATTACCTAGCGTAAAGGGGGTGTTTGTTATCGTCTGCGGCGGCGAAAACTCTAGTTGATCCCGGTAGCGTTGCTTCTCCAATGCTTCTCATGTGGTTGTGTTTTTCTCTGTTTTTGTTTTGCTCTTCCTTCTTCTTCTTTTCTTCTATTCTCCTCCCCTTGGTTTTCCTTCTCTTCTTACTCTCTATTCCTCTAGTTTCCTTTTTTTTTCCTTCCCTCCTCTTTGTTTTCTTTCTTTCTTTTACTCTTTTTTTTTCTTCTTCTTTATTTTTATATTCTTTTTATCCGTTGTTTTTTTTTGGTCTTCCACCTCTCATGTGCTCTCTTTCCTTCTGCTCTCTTCTCCTATACTTATAGAAAAAATAAGGGAGAAAGAGGCAGGGGTGGTCACTATATAGACGCCCTAAAAACTGTGTAAAAGGCATGTCCCCTTTTTTTTCACTGCCCTGTGGTAGACCACGGGTCAGAGTTTATACAAGTGGAGCTTTCAGAGAAAGAGGGAGACAAAAGCAGGGGAGAAAAAAAATCTTCTTCTTCCCCTACCTTGCATGTCCAAAGAAAGAAGAAGACCTATAGTGCTGTTCAAAACGGCATCGTTTTAAACTTTTTTTTTTTTATGAATAGTGGACAAAATACGCTATTTCATTTAAAAGGTAAAGACCACAAAAATGTATTAGAGTTCACATCGATCCTTAATTTGTGATTTGTTTAATCGAGACCTCATTTGCAATTTTGATTATAAAAATTAATTTAATTGCATCTCCATCAAATTCAATTGTTAGCCTTAAAGTTGGTTGCCTTTTTCATATTGGTCAATGGTATTGAATTTATGCAATTGAACTCTTAATTGCTTAATAAACTTCTAATTTCTTCAATTTAGCCCTTAATCCGGTTCAATTATAGCCCCTCTATTTATACGTGTTTTTCACTTTGATTCTTGGTTTTGGATTTCTTCAATTAAGTCCTTAATTGACCATCAAACTTTAATATTTATGCAATGAAGCCTTTGATTTGACAAAATTAACTTTCAAAAATTATAATTTGATCCCAAAACTTTAATTTCTTTCAATTAAAGCCCAAATTCACTTTAAAATTAATTTTTCTTGCAATCAAACCCTTTATAAATCCAATTAAACCTTTAATAAATTTAATTGAGTCTAATAAACATATGATTTTGGACATTTCTTCTTTAAATTAAATTTTCTTTATCAGTCGAGCTATCATTAGTCAATAATATATTGTTAATCTTTATATTTTTAAACCTACTCAACCAATTATTAGTCATTTTTTAGGTACTTTAGTATTCTTTTTTCACGGTTATTTTTTATTGGTTTTTCTCTTCCAAATATATATATATATGTTTCTCTTCTTTTTTGCATGGGGCCCTAAAAATGGGTTGCAATAATTGTGGCGAAGATCGACTAGTGACAAAATGGTTGCATGTTGCATGCACGAATCAAGCCATGGGAGATGTGGATTACAAGAGACCAAGTCTATAGGAGCTTTTCTTATTATTGTGAAAAGGTTGTTATGTTAGACTCTAGCTTAGTTTGCTTCTATTGTTATTTGCATCATGTGCTGTTGTTATTTGCTTCATGTTAGTTTCCTTGCTTTTAGGTTGTTTGTTAAGCTACGGCCTATTTACAGAGCGG
>NW_011501204.1:18879-53300 GCF_000495115.2 Populus euphratica
TACAGAGTGGTTCAAAAAAATAAATAAAAAAGCAATTGTTTATCCAAAATCTGTGGTTTGTTCTCACCCGAAGAGGGCTATGTCTTGATAAATACTTTAACAACTCTGATTAGAGCCTGGTTATTATTATGTCCACCAATAAAGAACGTATTAAAAGTCTAGAAGCTAGGCTTCGTAGACTGCAGGATGCCGTGCATCGAATGGAGCTGGGAATGGCAAACAAATTCAATCAATTGGAGGCCACACTCAACCATATGTCTGAAATGCTTTTTTTCCAACAAAGAAAATACCAACCACGACACTCATGAGCAAGACGCATATTCACGTTCTCATAGAGATAACAATGAGGGACTCCATTTGGTTGTGTCTTCTAAAACAGCCAAACTCGAGTTTCCCAGATTTTCAGAGGGCAACCCAACAAAGTGGTTTGCTCGAGTGGATCAATTTTTTGAGTTCCAAACCACGATAGAAGCACAAAAGGTTTTTTTGGTGTCCTTTCACCTGGAAGGTGAAGCCAATTAATGGTGGAAATTGTTGAACCGCACATTTCGTGAAGAAAAGAGAGGTTATGTGGGCAATTTTTGAGAAGGAACTGTGGGCTTGGTTTGGACCTACGGACGTTGAAGATTTCGATAAGGCCCTCTCATATGTACGACAAGTAGGATCTCTGTGAGAGTATCAGCAAAAATTTAAAAAGTTAGGCGATCAAGTTCAGGGGTGGACTTAAAAGGCATTGGTAGGGACCTTTATGGGCGGATTAAAATCCGAGATTGCTGAAGGTATTCAGATGTTCAAACCACGAACACTGAAAGAAGTTATTAGCCTTACGAGGATGGAGGATGAACAGCTGGTTCGACGATGAAGATTCACATGACCACCCCAAATCAATAGTCCGAAACCAAATCTTCCTAATCTTGCTAGCATCAAACCAACCTTCCCAATCAAACGCTTATCATAGAAAGAAATGCAGAAAAGACGAATCATAGGGTTTTGCTTTAATTGTAATGACAGATTCACTACAGGTCATAAATGTCAAGGGTTGCAATTGTTGTTATTGGAAGCACTTGTTGAAACCAGTTCCTTCAAATGTGAATAAGTGACAGATGAACTTCATGTGGAGAGTGAAGGTGAAACAGAGCCAGAGCCCACCATTTCCCGGTATCCGCTAACAGGACGGTCCTCACCTAAGACAATGAGGGTGGAAGCCAAGATCGAATCACTGGAGGTAGTAGCCTTCATCGATAGCGATTCGACTCATAACTTCATTAGTGACCATGTTGCTCGCCTTTTACGGTTACCCGTGGTTGCCACGGACCCTTGCAAAATGCGAGTTGCCAACAGGAAAAAGTTAAGTTGTCAATGGAGATTTTAACAGGTACTAGTCAACCTACAAGGTATTCCTTTTCTACTCACCTTATATGCTCTTCCCATAGCAGGTCTCAATTTGGTATTGGGCTTTTAATGGTTGGAGATGCTAGGATCAATCACTTCCAGTTGGAAGCAACTCACTGTGGAATTTTAATTGGAGAATACACCATAAAAGTTGCAAGGATTGGACCAATGTTCAATCCAAAAAGCTTCCCTTAAAGAGTTGTCAAAGGAATTTCATCAAGTTCATTCTCTATTTGCCATCTGTGTGCATTCACTAATGGACGTGGCGCAGGAAGAAATACAACCAGTCATGCATAAATTCTTGGAACATTATGTAAATGTCTTTACCGAACCCACCCAATTACCACATATAAGAGAAGTAGATTGTTTCATTCATCTAAAAGAAGGAACCGAACCAATTAACATATAGCCATATCGGTATGCATACTTCCAAAAGGAGGAAATTGAGAAGCAGGTGCAAGAAATGCTCAACCAAATTAGCACATTTTCCTCCACGGTGTTACTAGTTAAGAAGAAAGACGATAGTTGGTGATTTTGTACTGACTATCATGCACTCAACACAGTGACCATTAAAGACCGCTTCCCCATCCCGACAACAGAAGATATGTTGGGTGAATTGCATGGTGCCACCTATTTTACCAAGTTAGATCTCAGGGCAGGATACCACTAGGTCAGGGTTTATTCTCTAGACATTCATAAAACTACTTTTTGAATACACAATGGCCACTACAAGTATTTAGTCATGCCTTTCGGCCTATGCAATGCCCCCTCCACCTTCCAAGCCATCATGAATTCTATCTTTTGACCCTATCTCAGAAAATATATCCTTGTTTTTTACGACATTTTAATTTATAGCCCTACCTGGGAAACTCATTTGCAATATGTGAATACAGTTTTAGAGGTATTATGGCACCATCAGTTTTTTATCAAAGCAAACAAAATGTGTTTTTAGTCAGCATGAGCTTGAATATTTTGGGCATATTGTTACAGCACGGGGGTCAAGGTAGATATGGGGAAAATAGAAGTCTTGGTAGCGTGGCCTCGTCCTACTAGCATCTCTGAATTACGTGAGTTTTTAGGACTCACTAGGTATTACAGGAAATTTATGAAAAATTATGGTGTTATCGCCCGCCCTCTCACCGAGCTCCTAAGGAAGGGCCAGTTCGGCTGGAATGATGTAGCAGAAGCCACCTTCCTCACACTTAAAAAGTGTCATGACCACCACGCCAACGCTAGCGATGCCCAACTTCAATGAATCATTCACCATTGAAGCCGATACGTCAGTTGATGGGATCGGTGCGGTCCTTTCTCAACAAGGGAAGCTATTTTCCTTTATGAGCTGAGCATTGGGAATCTCAAAGCGATCATGATCTGTTTATACCAAGAAAATGTTGGCGATAATATAAGCTATTTACATATGGCGATTTGGATTGGAGAACAAATTTCAATTTTTTTATTATTATTTTAATTTAAATTTGAAAATAGTTTTTTTAAATTTTAGGCTTTATATGAAAGTTGTAAGCTTAAATGTTACCTTTCTATCCATGTAAAGTAGACTTAAATCCAAAATCTACAGCTCTAGATATGCTCCAATTACCGAACAGTGTTCCGATTTGGACTATACAAACATCTCTTTTCAAAATTTAGCCATCTCTTTATCCTTTCAATTTCAGTTCTTAAACTCATCAATCAATCCTTTCATTTATGTGATAAGCCTACATTTAAAATGAACATTTATCACAAATTAAAGGTATCTTATATTATTATATATGTTATTATAAAATATGCTTTAGTTAAGGAGTTATTAATACTTTAAGTGCAAAATAATAATATAAAACCTTAATAAAAATACACTTTTAAGTACTAATCACACCCCCCAACCAACTTATTACTAGTTCCTAATAATTAAAGTGTTAAAATAAAAAAACAATTTGCAAATTCCACAAAACAAGGTATTCATCATTCAACTTCCATTAATTTATTCGGATAAACAAACTCTCATTAAATTTTTATATCTGCTCAATACCTTTTAAATAAGATATTAATAAACCTTTCTTTTATGCTAAATATATCAACACATAGTTATGGGGCTTTACTTGGAAGAAAACAAATTTTTTATTCTAATACTTAAGATTAACTTTCTTGGTTTGAGATTTTTTCCTTTTTTAAAAAGTGTATGTGTGTGTGTGTGTGTGTGTGTGTGTCTATATATATATATATATATATATATAATACTTAACACACAATGCATATTTAACCTATGTAACGAGTTTTTGGTTAATGACTCCTAGACCAGTTGGTCTTAAGGCATTAAGTATTGAGACACCCCTACGAGCTTAATAACTCGGATTGCAAATATTGATACGTAGATAGTGCAATGTTTGATTCCCTTAAGCTTTTCTCCTCAACCCATGCAACAAGCGTTGGGCTAATAATTCCCAAGTCAGTTGACTTTAGGGTATTAGGTGTTAAAACACCCATTCAGACTTAATTGTTTAGGTTAGGGAGGTTACGAAACCAAACTTATCTACATTTTTATTATCATAATTTTTTTTGCTCTTTTTTATTATTTTTTTCAAATTATATATTATTCTTTTCCCTTATTTGTTACCTTTAACAAAAGAACATAAATAATATAATAATCCAATGTGAAACCCACAATCATATGTTAAAGTGTGTGTGTGAAAATTAAGGTTTAAAAATACATGTTAAATGAGTATATGAGTAGAATTAAATGATAATAATACGAGAGTTTATAAATACGAATATTTCAAGAAGTCACTTTAACAAAAGAGCTCATTTACTCTGTCATCCTAGTAACAACAATTTTGCATATGCTTTATGAAATGAAAAACACAGTTAGTTAATTTTTTTTATCAACTACTACCCTCTCCCCCAACCAAAACGAGACATTGTCCTTAATGTTCTAAAATAGAAAGATAGAGTATAGAAGACATCACCTGAAATAATGAACACTGACAAACCTGAAACATACTTAAACAAATATATAAAAAATAAAATACAATAATAAAAGCAAAAGACACCAAGATTCACAAATGAAAACTCAAATCCAATCTAAACTTTTTACGGCTTTTCTTAGATGACCAATTTATGCGACTCATGAAGGGATCAATTGCAGGAATGAAATATTGTAGTTGGTCAATCAATTGTTCAGCAGTAGCAGCAGAGATTATGATTTGTCGTGTAGAAGATGTTATAAATTCTTGTTCCACAGCATGATCAAGAAACGACAACAACTTATCATAATAACCATTAACATTTAACAGACCTATAAGTTTATGGTGAATGTGTAGTTGGGCCTAAGAGAAGATATGAAAGATCTCTTCCATTGTGCTTATACCACCTAGTAAGACAATGAAGGCATCAGCATGGTTAAACATTGTATTTATTTAAGCAGACATTGTGGAGACCTGTAGTTCCCCTCCAATTATTTTTTCAATGATGTCCCTTTGTGCTCAAGCTTCAAAGACGACCCCCAAAACTTAACTACCTCCTAAAAATGTTGTTATTGACACATCTCTCATTAACCCAAGACTGCCTCCCCCATACACTAAATAAATCTTTCTCTCAACTAGCACTTGACCAAGATGATTTGTTGATTCTAAAAGCTCTTTTTTCTTTCCCAAGATTAGATCCACCGAAAACACAAATATTTCTTATGTGATAAACTGAGAAACTTGTCATTTCTACATACTTCTATATTTGTTGAATGTATGGGTTGAATAAAAATAAAAGGAAGAAACAGAGGATTTTATAGATGAGAAATTGAAAAGGCAATCATACCACCTATATGTAGGCTAGCTGAAGTCTCACACACACACACACACTTTTTTTTTTTATTTTAAAAAACATGTTTATATATAGGTGGTTGTGATTGTAGCTCATATCTTCCCTTAGTTTTACATCTAAGAACAGCTTAAACGCCCTCTATAGGTCAGGGATAGGCTTCCCATCCAGTTTTCTTAAAAACTGACAAACATAATATTTTTTAGTTAGATTCCCAAGACC
Source organism: Populus euphratica (assembly GCF_000495115.2). Taxonomy (NCBI): domain Eukaryota; kingdom Viridiplantae; phylum Streptophyta; class Magnoliopsida; order Malpighiales; family Salicaceae; genus Populus; species Populus euphratica. The sequence goes on from NW_011501204.1 coordinate 24,301, forward strand.
ATATCAAGCATGTTCTTTATGAAAATGGGTTCATAATTCATGAATTGCACGATGCTTATCTCGACTATGATGAAACTTAAGAGTCAATAGAAGATTATCTAAAAACTCTTTGTGGTTTGAAATAAATCCCACCTTTTAACAATTTTCACATGTTTTGCGGAATGCATGTAATTCCTTAAATATGGTGGGCAAGTCAAATTCACTTTGCAAGATTTCCATAGTTCTCTTTTTTAATGAAAGATGATCCTCACGTGCCTTAGAGTGATAAAAGTTAATGACATTACTTACCTCATTGTCAAGAATGCATCTTTGAAATATTTGATTAGAAAAATATTGAATAAGTAAGGGTCATCCCAATAAAAATTTTGCATGTCGCTCAAAAATTTTCTTTTGTCTTCTGTATTCTAGTAAGGTGGCAAAAATCCTGAAGTAAGAAAATTGATATTTTTAGCAAACCAAATCATTGAACTAAAAGAAAGTAAGGATTCGTTAGGAAAGTAATCATTGATTGATATGATGTCGAATGTCGAATCTATTGTCACTCTTGATAAAAGATTTGCATCAATATTTTCAGTGCCTTTTTCATTCTTGATTTCTTCCTGTTTGGTCATGGCATGAGGAAATGGAAGTGCTGGTGGGGAATCAATCTTTTCTTTACAATGTTCAGATTCAACCCCTTCCTTACCCTCAGAAATTGACTCATCATCTTTCTCACAAGGTTCAAGAATTGGTTTTTGAATAATATTACCACTACAAAGTGTGATGACTGATTTGACTTGATCCATGCGTTGACTTCTAGAACTACTTGCATTTGCATTGTATTGCCCCTTGGGATTTTGTTATGGTTGACATGGAAACTTACCTTTCTCTTGAAAATTAAGAGCATATGTCAATTTTGCAAAAGTATCTTTAAAATTTGTTATGCTTTGAGCAAATTGAGTGTTGATTGTCTCTTGCTTTTCAATGAATGCATACAAACTTTCCTCAAAATTTCTTCTTAGAGGTGGAGCATAAGAAGGTGTATATCCATGAGAATTTTGGAAATTATAGTGTGCTTCAAACTGTGGTTGTAAAGTTTATGCATTGTCACTCTTCTAACTAAAATTTAGATGATTTCTCTGACCAAGGTTATATGTTTGCGAGTATGGGTTATGATTGAGCCTTTGGAAACTATTTAAAGCATAGGCTTGTTCATGGAGACATTTCTTGAAAGAAGATAAGGTTAGATAGTTATTAGTTGAGTGTTTATTTGTTTTACAGATTTGACACGCAATGTCTTGAATAGATTTTAAGTGACCACTTCCTTTTTAATTCTAGTGTCTCGACTTTTCTAGCTAAATATGCAAACTTGGCTTGAAGGTCATGATCTTCCCTAAGGTTATACATAGCTCCATTAGATATATGAGGTTGGATTTTACTTGGAGTCTCATACTTGCTTGTAGTGTCCTAATTTTGAGCATTTTCAGCTAGTAAGTCTATGTACTTCATTGCTTCATTAAGGTCTTTATCATTAAAGGTTCCATTGCACATCAATTCAACCATTTGTTTATCTTTAGGTGTTAAGCCTTCATAAAAATATGAAACCAATCTCTATTTTTCAAAACCATAATGAAGGCAAGTATTAAGCAAGTCTCGATACTTATCCCAACATTGGTAAAATGTTTCTCCTGGTTTTTGAATGAAGGTGGTGATTTGTCTTTGAAAGAGTTTATTCCATGAGATAGGAAAAACTTCTTTAAAAATTGTTATTGCCTTTCATCCCAAGCACGAATGGATCCTAGTCTTAAATTTTATAGCTATGTTTTTGTCCTATAAAAGGAGGCATTTGCCATGCATTTAGGCATCTTGGTTTCCAGATCAAGATCATGCTCTTGCTTTCTCTCTTTATATTTTTGTAATGCTTAAGTTTTTCTTTCATTAATATCTTATTTATACCTTTCATTTCCTTTCCTTTACCTAGTTAACTTTTATCTTATTTATGTTCTTATTTTGTTTATTTTTCTTTCTTTCTTTCATTATGTTTACTTAAGTTTATTATTTCAAGGTGAAAAGGTTATACTAATGGTGTAAGAATAAGTATAGTGTAAACTTAACATGGACTTTAATGTTTGATACTAACATGTTTTCTTTTTGTTATCTTGTTCCCTCTTTAATACATTACTTGTTAAATGATTAATCTAGATTTATGTTGTATAACACTTTGTACAACAAATGTTTGACACTTTGATAACCCATACTGTATGGTATAACCAACACCTAAGCTATGAAAGGAACTTGATTTGTTATTAACATAAGTTATAATAATGAATGTCTAACAAGATTTACAAGTATTAACATTAATCGAATAAGATAACTAATATAATCATGTTAACAATTTATAATCTGATTGGAACCTCCTTTGTGTGTGGTTTTCTATTGACTAATAAGAATTTATACTATACTTGTTTGACATATCATTAATGCATCCTCTAACCTTGATATTTGTTGTTATCATTGTTTAATCCTTATGTTAATTTTCCATAAAATTCTCATCAACTTCTTCTTTTTTATTATTATTACTACTACTACTACTACTACTACTACTACTACTACTACTATTACTACTACCACCACCACTATTGTTGTTGTTGTTGTTGTTGTTGTTGTTGTTGTTGTTGTATTATTGTTATCTATAATTTATATAATTAACCTCCCTGTGGTTCGACCCCGGTCTTGCCGGGTTATTTATTACTTCGACACTACTGCACTTGAAAGAAGACATCAATCTTTTGGTTATGTCAATAGACCCTAGACTTGATAATAGCTAAAATGTTTAACCTATAAATTCTTTTAAAATCATGCATGATTGAGCAAAAACTAAGGTTATTGGCTCCTCCACAATTCCAATATAGTATATTCATCATAAAAAATAAAGAAAAAAATTAAACAATAACCCACTAGCTAGCATGGACCTCAATAACATGGATTACTTAGTTAACATTAGTATAAGACTCTATATGAAATATGGAATGGTAAGAGACCAAACTTATTATATTTAAAGATTTAAGGATGTAAAACTTATGTTTCCTATGCAAACCTAAAAATAATATGTGTACTAAAAGAGTTTATAGTATGTGCAAGGGAAAAAATCAATATCCAATCTAAAAATTAAAATGTATATACATACACACACAACCACGAAATGCATGTATGTTCAGTTAAAGATAAAATAGATATATGCTTATTTATTATGAGAATTTTCTATTTTTTTTTTAAGAATTGATTTCCATGCTTTTAACTTACAATAATTGAGACATAAAAGAAATAAATATATGAAATTATAAGAATGACTTATCATGTGTGCTCAGTGCCTAAACTTCTTTATAATTTTTATTTGATTGGCTTAATTGATCATTGATGTAATTATTTTTTTATGATTGTTGATAGTATTGTGATTTTATTGAATTTTTGTTTATGAAAAATATCACATATGTATTTTGATAATCTTGATAAAATTTAATATTTGACATGTAAGAACTTAAAAATACATATAGTGTCTCATAAATGTCATGCTACCTTTTCATGGCTTTTATTAACTTGTCTACAACATAGATAAGAGTTCAATTACTTTATTTATTTTGCTTATAGTAGAGAACATTATTAAGTAAAAAAAAAGATAATGCTTTGTGATCATGAAATTAGTGACAAAGCATTGTGTAGGGAGATGTTGCATAAAGACGTGGAGATTCTTGTTAAGACATTGAGATTTTTCATTGGAAATATGAAGATCTTGTTATGGAGATTTTATTAGAGATATAAAGATATGTTTGGAGACATTAAGAGTTCATGTAGAGATGTGGAGACTTCATTAGAGAGATGGAGATACACTATTGCTTTTATTGAAAAGTTCAAAAGATTTTCTCATATAAATAGAGATACAACTTCTAAAAATTATTTGATCTTAGGTAATGCACCATATAGATATTTCTCTATTTGTTCAGGTTACATTTCTTTTCTTATAAATTGTTTAAGATAACCCTTAGAAATCAAACTTTCAATCTTATGTTTTAGGGTATAACATTTCTTAGTATCATGATTATTGTTATGGTAAAGGAAATTAAATTTGTTAAGGTTCCTTTGTTGACAACATTTTTTATTAGAGGTTGATATTGTACAAACTCTTTCTTTTTAATGGCAGCTAATACCTTAACATGTATAGTGATCAAAGATGTTGTCATTAGCTTATAAAATGTTAGTTGATAATGAACAGATCTCTTGGTATTCTTTTTTAATGCCTTTAAACTTCTAGGAGATCAATGGCTTTAAGGAGATTTTGCTTTTATAGCTAGAAATAATGAGAGTGTTCTTGTTTGATCACACTTATTTCTTGTAATTGAATATGGTTTTTCATCATTTGTTTCACATTAAAAAGAGTTCAATAGGGGATAATATTCAATCGTTATCATAAGAATAAATGTAAACCTTACTAATCAAGGCTTTAGTGAAAATAGGTTCAAGTAGACTTTTCACATTTAGTATTTTCTTGCTAAGCCTTAAGAGATATGCCGATTTAAAATGAGTTTGATGATGGTATCGTCAAGATCATGGATCATTGTTGACTCGGCCAACATAGATAGAATCAATAAACATAATTTTTGGTAAAATGGAAGAAAAATGAGGAGTTTTCGTGGGAGAAGGATACAGATTTGTGGTAATTTGACGATCAAGTGCAAGACTACCTCATGTCTATTTCGATGAGGATGTCAGACTCTTCTAATATGGGTGGTTTGTTAGAACTTTAGGCATAAAGAGGTGCTAACGAAAGCATACTGTCTAGAATTTGACAGCAATGGATAGAGGTAACCTCGCATAGGCAAAGATGAATTTAGCAGGCAGCGTATAATGGTTTGTGCGAGTCTTTGAGCTTACAACTTGGCATGGATGTGGGGGCTTAGATCATAGACCTTCTAAACCAACAATTGATGCAGTAAAAACTAGCAGTTGGGACTGCTAGGTGGACAGCCAGAATGTGGGTGAAGTGGTAGTATCATGTGGGCAAAACGTGGTAGCATAACTGGGGTGCTCTCCAAGATGTTGAGATCATGGGATAGTAACTCCCCTATCATTTGCTAGAAAATATACCATTAAGATCATAGAGAACATGGGGGAGAAAGTGCCTCACTATATCCTGAAAAATAAGGATCATGGATGCCTTGCAGCTTATATATCTATCTATAAATAGGCTGCAAAGTTTTAGCTGTATGGCATACGATTTCTGTGCATGGTTTGTCTATAAATTGGATGCAAAGCCTTGGGTGTGTAACATGCAATTTTTGTGTATAGCACACGCACTCTTATTATATAATCCCTTGTTGACGGGATAAATAAAAATTGAGACTTATTCTTATATTCTGGATGTGCTTCCTTGTGTTTGTTCTTTATTTTCAACTAGGCAATTGTGAAAACTTTTTTGGATGAGCAAAACACATAGTCGTAGGAAACACGAGTGAAAAGTTGAGGCAAGACTTAGTCTAGTTAGGACTAGACTGCCCTATTGGTGATACGACCAAAAGATTGATGTCTTCTCCCAAGTGAAGAAGTGTTAAAGTAATAAATAACTTGACAATATTGAGGTCAAACCACAAGGAGTTTCACTATATAAATTATAAATAATAATAATAAGTTAAAGAGGACTTTGAGATGTAAGATTATTGTAAGGATTAAACAATGATAAAAATAAATATCAAGGTTAGAGGATCCACTAATAGTATTTCAAACAAGTATAGTATAAACTCTTTTTATTACTCAACTGGAAACTACACACAAAAGAGGTTCTAATCAGATTATAAATTGTTAATATGATTACATTAGTTATCTAATTCGAATAATGTTAATACTTGTCAATGTTGTCAAGTATTCATAATTATAACTTATGTTAACACCAAATCATGTTTTTTTCATAGCATAGGTGTATGTTATACCATACGATTAGGTTATGAAAGTACTAAGTGTTTGTTATACAACATAAATCTAAAGTAGTCATTTAACAAGCAAAGTATTAAAAGTGAACAAGATAATAAATACAAAACATGTTAGTATCAAACATTACAGTCCATATTGAGTTTATATTATACTTATTCTTATACCATTAGTGTACCCCTTTCACCTTGACATGATAAACTTAGCTAAACATAATGAAAAAGAAAAACATAAATAAACAAGATAAAAAAAATAAATAAGATATAAGTTAACTAAGTAAAATGAAATGAAAAGCATAAAAAAAGATATTAATATAAGCAAAATATAAGCATTACAATAAGAAATAAGCAAGAACATGATCTTGATCTAAAAACCAAGATGCTTAAATGCATGGCAAATGCCTCCTTTTATAGGAAAAAATTTAGAACTATTGATTTGTTCACTAATTGTTGAATGGGTGGTCATATCTTAACTTAGTGACAACCCTTATCATTTTGTCTGAACAAAACGTCATTGGTAACTTTAGAATTTGAATAGACTGTTTCATGAAAGTTCTAGAAAATTGTCTCAGCTTTCTGACAACAAAAATTGAGTCATTTGGATTTCTAGAACTCGAGATATGGGCTGAACACTGAACAACGTCTGGACTGCAGGACAGATTCAGACTTCTCCGTTGTTGTTATAATTTGAACTTGAAAATGACCTTTTTGAATCTTGGACTCCCATGAAAGTTTTAGGCCTATGGCTTAGCTTTTCATCCATATAGAGCAAACCTAAATCCAAGTTTTACAGCTCCAGTTATGATCCAATGACCAAATGGTGTTCCAGTTTGGACTGAACCAACATCTCTTTTCTAAGCTTGGCTTTCTTTATCTTTTCATTTTCATTAGTTAAACTCATCAATCAATTCCTTAATTTATATGATAGGCCTGCATTTAAGAAGAATATTTATCATAAATTAAAGGTATCTTATTGATTAGTACTTAAAAGTGCATTTTTATCAAGGTTTTTATATCATCATTTTGCACTTGAAATATCAATAACTCCTTAACTAAAGCATATTTTATAATAACATATCTAATAATATAATATACCTTTAATTTATGGTAAATATTCATTTAAATATAAATATTCATTTTAAATGTAGGCCTATCATATAAATGAAAGGATTGATTGATAAATTTAAGAACTGAAATTGAAATGACAAAGAGATAGCCAAACTTAGAAAAGAGATGTTGGTGTAGTCCAAACCGAAACACTGTTTGGTAATTGGGTCATATCTGAAGTTATAGATCTTGGATTTAGGTCTACTTTATATGGATGGAAAGGTAAGACATAGGCCTACAACTTTCATATGGAGCCAAGATTTAAAAAGGTCATTTCAAATCCAAATTTTAACAACAACAAAGAAGTCTAAATCTGTCCTACAGCTCGCACACTGTTCAATGTTTGGCCCCTATTTGGAGTTCTAGAAATCCAAATGACCTTTATTTTTTTTCCTGGAAAGCGGAGATAATTTCCTACAACTTTCATGTTTTCAAGTGATTCTAATTCTTACGTTATAAATGATGTTTTGGGAAGACAAATGAAGATAAGGATTGTCACCAAGTCAAGAGTTGGCCACCCACTTATCAATTAGTCATCAAATAAATAGTTCCCAATTTTGGCCTATAAAAGGAGGCATTTGCCATGCATTTAGGCATCTTGGTTTCCATATCAAGATCATGCTCTTGCTTTCTCTTTTTATATTTTTGTAATGCTTAAGTTTTGCTTTCATTAATATCAAGTTTATGCCTTTCAATTCCTTTCCTTTACTTAGTTAACTTTTATCTTATTTATGTTCTTATCTTGTTTATTATGTTAAGATGAAAAGGTTATACTAATGGTGTAAGAATAAATATAGTGTAAACTTAATATGAACTTTAATGTTTGATACTAACATGTTTTGTATTTGTTATCTTGTTCACTCTTTAATACTTTGCTTATTAAATGACTAATCTAGATTTGTGTTATATAACACTTGGTACAACAAATACTTGGCACTCTCATAGCCCATATTGTATGGTATAACCGACACCTGAGCTATGAAAGAAACTTGATTTGTTGTTAACATAAGTTATAAGCATGGATGCCTAACAATATTTACAAGTATTAGCATTAATTGAATAAGATAACTAATGTAATCATATTAACAATTTATAATTTGATTGGAACCTCCTTTATGTTGGTTTTCAATTGAATAATAAGAGTTTATATTATACTTGTTTGACATACCATTAGTGGAACCTCTGACCTTGACATTTGTTGTTATCATTGTTTAATCCTTACATTAATATTCCATCTCAAAGTTCTCATCTTCTTCTCCTCCTCCTTCTTCTTATTTTTCTTCTCCTTCTTTTTCTTTATTATTATTATTATTATTATTACTACTACTACTATTATGATTATTGTTGTTGTTATTGTTGGTGGTGGTGGTGGTGGTGGTGGTGGTGGTTGTGGTTGTGGTGGTGGTGGTGGAGTTATTATTGTTATTATTGTTGTTATTGGTGTATTATTGTCATCTATAATTTATACAATTAACTTCTCTGTGGTTCAACCTCAGTCTTACCGGGTTATTTATTACTTCGACACTCCTGCTCTTAAGAGAAGACATCAATCTTTTGGTCGTGTCACTTATATTATTAGATATATTACTATAAAACATGATCTAGTGATGGAGTTGTTGATACTTCAAGTGCAAAATAATAATATAAAACCTTGATAAAAATATATTTTTAAGTACTAAACAATTAGATTGAATTTCGGTGTGAAAGATTTAACCCCGTGACAATTATTATATGATGAAGAAGAGTTTAATAATGCTCTTCTTAACTGGTATGCTTGTGCCGAAGTGGGAGATGAGTTTGCCACTAAGATTATAGAGTTAAAATAAAGCCAAGATCTAGGTTATGGTACAATACCTAAGCATGCCCATAAAATATTACCATAAGAACTTTGCACATGACATCACTATCTTGTGTTACAAGATCTAAGATGATTTTTATATTCTATATGTGCTCTCTTGGATTTGTAAACTAATTGTAATTGCCTAAATTGGCCTTCACGAATACATAATCTTGAGAAAAATGAGTGTGTAAAACTTGTCAATACAATAAAGAATCCCTCAATTGGATGGGACAATATTTATAGTTAGGAGTTCATTTAGTTACAAATATCATCTTTTATCGAGGTCTTTTTAACAATATTCATTGTCAAAAGTACTATCTACAAAAAAAAAGGACACTATTCATTGTTAGGAGTTTGTGTAGTTACAAATCTCATCTTGTGTCAAGGTCTTTTTATATAGGGACTGTGAGTAAAATTTTAAAGGAAGATTGATCGTTAAAGCCATTCTTGTATCTAGGAATTGTTATGAAATACTCTTCATGGTATAAATGACACCTTTAATAATCATAATAAATACAAACTTGTTATAAGATTAAAAGAACATTATCTAAAGATTATATAAAAATAGAATCAAACTAAAAATAGAAATAATTATCTATAAATTTAGAATTCTCTATGAATTTCTATATACCATATAGAAATAGAATACATAATTATCTATATAAGATAGACAAATAAAAAATATACAAATTTCTAATCTAATAAATATTTAAAATTGAAAATAATTTAAAAAATAGAAATGTTCATTTTTATACATTTTTCTAATATAACAATACATTCAATACATTTTCATTTTTTTTCTAATAAAAAAAACTTTTGTATCACAGCAAATCAAATAAACCTATTATTTCATTTGAATGAAGAAAAAAAAAACCAAACCACCGGAATAGATATAAATAAATCTACAAATAAGATCTAATTACCCAGATCGGATTATATTTATTTGATACATTGTTATCAATATGAATGTAAATCTGTTAATAAAAAAAGAAAAAAGAGAATGAATTTTTCTATTATTAAATTCCATACAATATTAAATAAATAATAGAAAATTTGAAAAGAAATGAAAGTCTTTTTATTGCAGTACGAATAACTCGTACAACGGATTAACAATCCAACACTTTAGTCCACTCAGCCATCTCTCACAACTGAGAAAAGATAATTCCTATATTACATTACACAACAATACACAAGAAGTAGGGCTTGAAAAAAGAAGTCCTTCTTCTATACTTTTTTTTTTTTACCTTTTTTTTTACTATTTTTTATCTTTTTTATTACTTTATATTACTATTTAAAAGATACAAATTTTAGAAATTCTGTAATGAATGAATGGAAAAACTGGGTAAGAAGTAATTATCAATATAAATACGATTTATCTCAGATCAGATGGTCTAGCTTAATATCGCAAAAATGGCGAAATAGAATGAATCAACAGCATATAATCCAAAATAAAGATTTAAATAAATGGAATTTATATGACAAAGACCAATTAATTCATTATGAAAAACAAAATAATTTTGAAGTGGATTCATTATCGAACCAAAAAGATAATTTTAAAAAATACTATAGATATAATATTTTATTATATAAATCCATTAATTATGAAGATAAAAAAGACTCATCTATTTATGAATTACCATTCCATAATAAGCAAGAGCTTTTTTATAATTACAAAATAGATAAAAGCAAATTATTTGATATGTCGGGAGGTATCCCTGTCAATAAGCATCTAGCAGAAGATGATATTATCGATATGGAAAAAAGCTCGCATAGAAAATATTTGGATTGGAGAATTCTCCATTTTGGTCTTAGAAAGAAAGTCGATATTGAATCCTGGATCGATACCGGAACCAAACAAAAAAAAAACCTTTTTGATTGGATGGGAATGAATGAAGAAATACTAGATCGTCCCACATCAAATTTAGAATTTTGGTTCTTTCCAAAATTTGTGATACTTTGCAACGCATATAAGATAAAATCATGAGTGATACCAATCAAATTACTTTTTTTAAATTTTAATGGAACTAAAAATGTTAGTGAAAATTAAAAAATCAACAAAAAGAAAAATAACGATCCTTTTATATTCGATAAAAATCAACAAAAAGAAAAATAACGATCCTTTTATATCTATATCATCGAATGAAACAAAATCCATTCAATTAAAGAATCAAAATCATGAAGAAAAAGAGTTTGAGGATCATGTAGATCTTGAATCAGTTCTAGTAAACCAAGAAAAAGATGTTGAAAAAGATTATGTAAGATCAGACAGGAAAGAGTATAGAAAGAAAAAGCAATACAAAAGTAATATGGAAGCAGAACTTGATTTCTTGCTAAAAAGGTATTTATACTTTCAATTAAGATGGGATGATTTTTTAAATAAAAAAATAATCAATATCGATTCGATCCGAGATCTTTTATTGAATTGCTCATTTAATGAGCATTCTCAATATTATGCCTTGAAGAGGACTTGAACCTCCTCACTCTTTAGCACGAGATTTTGAGTATCAAGTGTCTAGCATTTCACCACCAAGGCATCTTGAAAGTGAATTTGTAACAAATTCAACGTTTTCAATTAGTATAGCTTCTTTTGGGATATTTATAACGTCTTCTTTATATAAACCGATTTATTCATCCTTACAAAATTTTGGCCTTAGAAAGAAAGTCGATATTGAATCCTGGATCGATACCGGAACCAAACAAAAAAAAAACTTTTGATTCGGAGATAGGATAGGTAGATTTTTAGATGATGAGTTGATTTCTTTTTCTACTTATATTGCTCTTTTTTTTTCGAGTGTTGTCTATAATCTATAATGATAATGATTGATAAATGATTGATAAATAAAAAAAATTCAATTCGTATTTTTGCTTATCTTCGTATCTTTAAAAAATTGAATTTAAGAAAGTATTTTACAAATATATGGATAAAAAAAATAGTTTATTTAGCTCCTTTGTGCCCATTCTAAATGTTCTCGTGCCTACTTTCTTATATGTTGTTTTGTCCTATTATTTTAGATAACCAGATTTGTATTTGTTCATTTAATAGTGCATACAATGGAGTTATGTTTTGTATTTTTTTTATTAAGGGAATGATAAAGTGAAAAATTATTGTTATATAACTAGAACAACAACATTGAACACCTTCACTTGATGAGAGAGTTGATACAGATCTAGAGGAGTTGAAGTACCTATGTTGGGTAGGTAATTGACACTTATATTTCTTGGATTTTCTAAGTTGTCAACCATGTAAAATATTTATGTTAATATGAGAAATAAGAATGAACTGACTTTTATTTAGTTTCTAAACAACATCAGTAATAAAGTTATGAAAACTTCATATTGGATTAGGACTTTCCATGTCTTGCTCGTAGGTTAAAAATGCTAACTCTTAAATGTGGGTTTTGTTATTGGTCTTAGAAATCCTTATAAGACAAGTTCCTTAGTGGAATAGGAATCCTTCAATTCTTAAATAAGTAAACTGTAGGAGATGAATAATGTAAAGAAAGTGGAAGAGAGTATCTATAAATATTTTGTGTTTTGTATTATCAAATAAACTTGTATTTTACTGTTTATTTTATAACCTAAAATATCTATACCTCTTGGTCATGTTAACTTATCTCATGAAGCATGGTAAATGATGTTACAGTTACTTTGTAGTGAGTGAAATTGCAAGTATTTAATGGTGAGTTATTGGTTATTATAGCATTGATGAAGATGTTGGTGTATGCTACTGGTTATAATGTCTTGTTATTAAGGTAGAGAATAGGAATTGACATGGTTTTTAAGATAACTTGTGAATTACAAATAGAAAAAAAAAAGAAAAAAAAAAAAGAGATACTTTTACCCTTCTTGAAACAATTAATGTAAAATAACCATTGATGTACTTTTACTACTTAGAAAAAATAATGTATAGTAATAGATTGTGCCATTGAGTTGCATCTCATATAGTGATTTTAAATAAGTAATTAATACTACGATGCATGTGTTTCTTCAATTAAAAGATGCAAAAACAACACTGATGGCTTGGTGAGAGTGGGGTATAATGTTTTAATTTATTGCTAGTAATGCTAAATATCCATATAAATTTAATATCAAAACAAGAATCCTTCTCAAATCTCTTAAACTTTAATGAATTGTAATCGTCCATCGAATAAGAACTTCAATTTTAGAATCAAAATCAAGATTTTCCAGCTTTGATATTTTTTGCAAATCATAATTTGGACTGAAATCCCTTGGCTCCACCACGGCTCATGATTATGATATATCTGTCGGTTAAGCCTCGATTAATCTCTTTTATTGTGCTTTTTTTCACCCTAGATAGCATTCATGTATTGTTCTTCTTCTGGATTGCTGGCATTGTCTTCTTCTAAATAACTTACTATGAGCTTGCTCAGGAAATGTGATAGTTTATGAATTTCCATTAAACAATTAATTAATAAAGTTGTTCAAAAATATTAAACAAATAATAATATGCCAAACTCAAGCTATGAATAGACACAAACACACACCCTTTCCATGATTCCATCAACACGAAGAAAAGTAAATGCCACCATGTCAAATAGACGACATCACGAAAAAAAATAAAAAGTACATTAAGTAGAGAGAGATAAAGACGCCCGGTTTGCCCAAATCCAGTTCGGCAGAACCCAAACCCTGCCGGCCACCACTAATTAACCAGCTTGTCAGGCACCAGGAGCCGCATCCTTCACCTTGCTCTGCAAGTACCCACCATACTCCCTGGCGTAGTCCTTCACATGGCTCGCTGTATCGTAGATTCTGTTACGAGCATAATCGACCTGGTCCGACCCAGGTGGATTCAACCCTGTAAAATACTTATACACCCATGACAATCCAGCCACTACGGCCAATCCGAACCCGCAAAAAGATAAGAACCCAGCAACAACAAAGAAGAGAACTATGCCCATAGGGATCCATATAGGGCTTGAAATGATGATCAGAGGAGTTAAAAGGGTCAACCCGAGTACTGATCCTGTGACAGTGATCCCTGTAAGGAGAAGTAGAACGGAGCCGGAGATGATAAGAGTCAACAAACCAACAAGTTGGCTTGAGTTTGATCCGACATGGACTTGGAGTTTACGCAGAAATGTAGAGCCACTGTGGGTGGTGGTGGGTCTCGTAGCTCTCTGGGTAGGGGCACGGTCAGCCATTAGGGAAATTTTGTGGATAGAAAGAGAGAGATGGAGACAGGACATGCGGGTTTACTGAAAGGTGGTAAATAGAATTTGGTTTGGTTTATTTGTATGGATGGGACACGTGTTTGGATTTGGAGACATGCAAAAGCACACGTGGAAGGGTGGAATCTTAGAACTCCTACATTTGGATTTTGTTACTGACCTTTTCTCACTCGAGATCTGGGTGTGGTACGGGCAAATATATTTACTGTGTTCGTTATTAGTAACAAGCGATCTTTAGATCACGTGTATGTCGATTGTGCTAGCCCATGATCCGTGCTAGGCCGCATGCTAAAAAAAAATTTTAGCTTTAAAAAAAAAATGTCAAGAGAATGCAAATATTTATTTATAAAAGTGAGAAAAAGTTGTGATTGTGATTTATTTTATTAAATTATTAGATGCATTGAACTGGATAAAAAATAAAAATAAAATTAATCTAACTTAATGTGTCACAAAGAAAATTAAAAAAAAAAAAGTTAGCGAAGTAAACCTAAATGTATTAATAGGGAAAACACTTTAACAATTAATTAGAAATTATGCACCAATTTTAAAACACTTTAACAATTAATTAGAAATTATGCACCAATTTTAGATTTGATAAATTAGAATTCTTGAATGAAAATTTATGAAAAATATAAAAATTTGTGTTGATGAGCACCTATAATATGTATATGATGTGAACAATGGGTGAATGAAGCAAGATACAAAATAACTAGAAAGAAAAGGGGAATCCTTAGTTCTCTTAGGCCAAGTTCAACCAAAAGTCAATTGAGGGAAGAGAAGAAGGATTCTGGTTTATTATATGACCTTGATGCATGAATTAATTGTAGTGGAAAGCTCACTAATAGGGAAAAGTGTGAAAAATTGATAGTAGGGGACTTCACGAGTTTGGTGCATGTTATTTGAAGCGAAGACAAAATTATTAACCACAAATATAGCTCATGTTTTTTGCATGGAAGAAATCATAAAATGTAGGAAAACATAGAAAATAAATGTCGTAGAAGAAAAAAAGAAGGGAGGTTGGTAGAAAACTCACTCAAGAATCGCAGAGAAAATCTAGGCAGATCCGTCACCCTGTTTTGGAGGATATTCAGGCCTTAGAATGACAAAATATGGGAAACATCTCTTACAGAAATTGTAGTCGGAGATATTAGCTTTTTAACGAATTCAACCTCGCTTGATTTGAAACTCTAGAGCTATAGATATAGATAAATATATGAGAAAGGGTTGAGATGTCGCCGCTGCTTGCAGATTTGGCGAGATTGATAAAATGAGGAAGTTTAGCCGTGATAAGGGTTAAAACTAATTTCCTTCCCATAAAAATTTTGTAAAGACGTACCTTGACACCAAAAGGAAATAAACCAAATTTGAAAATGAATTTGATAATATGCGCAATGATTTAAGATAATGGAACACAAAGAGTAAATGTTGTTGTTGTTGCCTTGCTATCTGCGAAATATAAATTGGACATGAACTAATGTGGTGTTTTTGTGAATTCAAGAAGAACCGTAAGAAGAGTACAACAACAATAAGGGAGCGCAAACTGAGCATCGGTGGAGGTAAGTGTTTCACCTATACTCTTCTTATTTAAGAGTGAAACTAGTATTCTATTTTACTTTGGAATTTATCACTTGCAAATAAATTTAAAGAAAGGAAACATATGATGAAATGGATATGGATTGAAATCTAATTTTGGTTGTGGTCTTATGGACTTGGATTTCAAATAATGAACTATAATGATGAATCCAAAACAAACATTTATGAACTTGATTAATTGATCTCGAATATGAACAGTTAATGATGTTAGCAAAATTTGCTAACATCGGCATGATCTTGATGGAAATATAATGAATGTTGAACTTGATTAACTATTCAGATTAAGAATAGATAATGATACCGACAAATAGTGTTAGTATCGGCAAACCTAGGATAATTTGATTAGCTTTCCAAGAAGAAAGCTAGTGATGTCAAGAGAACTTTGCATCAACATTACTAGAAAAATCTCCAAGGTGAGGCGAAAAAGAATTGATTGACTATTTTGAGTTGGAAATAATTAATAGCACCAACCAGTAAGTTAGTGCAGTATTACCAAGGATTTGATTAGTCAGTCCGGGTAAGGGCAACTAATGATCCTCATGGGAATTATTAGTGTTGACAATAACATCCCTAAATTTAGGACAAAATAGTAAGATGGATGTATACGATAAAGAATAATAGATAATAATAACAAAAGGAAACCTATAAATGGGCTACGGAATGATAAGATCTAGATATAGTAAAGGAAAATTTAAGTGTCAGTTTCCAAGACAACTATGATTGTGTATTATCGAGTAGGTAATTATATATGTGGATAAATATATTTATGATTCTCCCTCATCTCTACTATACTTTTACTTTTAATATTCTCCCTCATCTATACTATACTTTTACTTTTAATATAATTATTTTTCATAATTGGATATTGCAGGTCCTTCACTTTCACGCTACTAATAGTATCTTAGATTTCTAGTTCATTTTGTATGAATTAGGGAATTCATGTTTCTAATTCCTCTTGTATGAATTAGGAATTAAATGAATGTCAATGTATTTTGCCCTAAGTAATTATATGACTTGAATTGTATTAGTATCTCTTTATATTAATCATCGAGACTTAAGATCCTTACTGTTTTATGCTTGTAATATGAACATTACTTATCCATGTTTGACTATCATTTTGTATGCGTTTGAAAATGAGAAGGAAAACTAAATATATGAGTTATTATACTTATGACTAGTAATGATTGTGGTTGCAATGAAATATGAATATGTTATGATTGCGGAATGAGCATAAAATATGTGCAAGATAAATTATTGATAACTTGGGTCTCTTTTAGTATAGGGGAGATGATTAGTACTTAAAAGTGTATTTTTATCATGGTTTTAAATCATCATTTTGCACTTGAAGTATCAATAACTCTTTAACTAAAACATGTTTTATAATAATATATCTAATAATATAAGATACCTTTAATTTATGGTAAATGTTCATTTTAAATGCAGGCCTATCACATAAATGAAAGGATTGATTGATGACTTTAAGAACTTAAATTGCAAGGGCAAAGAGATAACCAAAATTAGAAAACAGATGTCGGTGCAATCCAAACCGGAATACTGTTCGGTAATTGGGTCATATCTGAAGCTATAGATCTCAAATTTAGGTCTAATTTATATGGATGGAAAGGTAAGACATAGGCCTATAACTTTCATATGGAGCCCAAGATCTAAAAAGGCCATTTTCAAGTCCAAATTGTAGTAACAACAAAGAAGCTCGAATCTGTCCTCCAGCCCGAGCACTATTCAGTATTTTAGCCATATCTGGAGTTCTAGAAGTCCAAATAAGCTGAATTTTTTACACAAGATAGCTGAGACAATTGCCTACAATTTTTATGTTACGAGTGGCTCCACTTTTGACGTTATCAATGATGTTTTGGGCAGACAAGAGAAGATAAGGATTGTCACCAAGTCAAGAGTTGGCCACCCACTTATCAATTAGTTATCAAATCAATAGTTCCCAATTTTGGCCTATAAAAGGAGGCATTTGCCATGCATTTAGGCATCTTGGTGTCCAGATCAAGATCATGCTCTTGCTTTCTCTCTTTGTATTTTTTGTAATGTTTATGCTTTGCTTTCATTAATATCAAGTTTATGCCTTTCATTTCCTTTCCTTTACTTAGTTAACTCTTATCTTATTTATGTTCTTATTTTGTTTATTTATTTTTCTTTCTTTCATTATATCTAGCTAAGTTTATTATGTCAAGGTGAAAAGGTTACACTAATGGTGTAAGAATAAGTATACTGTAAACTTAATATGGACTTTAATATTTGATACTAACATGTTTTATATTTGTTATCTTGTTCACTCTTTAATACTTTGCTTGTTAAATGACTAATCTTGATTTATGTTGTATAACACTTGGTACAACAAATGCTTGGCACTTTCAGTTCATACTGTATGGTATAACCGACACCTGAGCTATGAAAGGAACTTGATTTGTTGTTAACATAAGTTATAATCATGAATGCTTGACGAGATTTACAAGTATTAGCATTAATCGAATAAGATGACTAATGTAATCATGTTAACAATCTATAATCTGATTGGAACCTCCTTTATATGTGGTTTCCAATTGAATAATAAGAGTTTATAGTATACTTGTTTGACATATTATTAGTGGAATCTATAACCTTGACATTTGTTATTATCATTGTTTAATTGTTACATTAATATTCCTTCTCAAAGTTCTCATCTTCTTCTTCTCCTTCTTTTTCTTTATTATTATTATTACTACCACTACTACTACTACTATTGTTGTTGTTGTTATTATTATTGTTGTTATTGTTATTGTTATTGTTGTTGTATTATTGTTATTTATACTTTGTACAATTAACCTCCCTGTGGTTCGACCCCGGTCTTGCAGGGTTATTTATTACTTCGACACTCCTACACTTGGGAGAAGACATCAATCTTTTGGTCGTGTCAAGTTTTTGGCGCCGTTGCCGGGGAGGTAAGTTCTTGTATAAATTATAGTAGTTATTTTATTTTCTCTTTTCACTTTTCTTGTATATAACTTTGTTTCTTTTCTCTTATTTCTTCTTCTTTTGTTTTCTTCTTCCTTTTATTCTATTCCTACACGTGCATGAGAGTGTGGTCACGTACATCAGGTGGTAGACTTTGTAGGATATCCTCATCATTTTCAGAAAATATGGCCGAAGAAGATAATCAATCACTTCATAATGAGAATAATGAGAATAACCGTGTCAGAACATTTAGAGACCACATGAATCCCACAAGAACAAGTGCACCATCATGCATAGTTTTTTCTCTCGATGCATCTCATTTTAATTTTAAGCCAGGTATTATTCAACTTTTACCTTCTTTTCACGACTTAGAATTGGAAAATCCATACTTGCATTTAAGGGAATTTGAGGAGGTTTGGAACATATATAATAATTTAAATTGTAGCTTGAACACCATCATATTAAAGCTTTTTCCCTTTTCATTAAAAGATAAAGCTAAAACATGGCTATAAAATTTAAGACCAGGATCCATTCGTGCTTGGGATGAAATGCAACCACAGTTTTTGAAGAAGTTTTTCCCATCTCACAAGACAAACTCTTTCAAAAGACAAATCATGACTTTCACTCAAAAACCAGGAGAAACATTTTACCAATGTTGGGATAGGTATCGAGACTTGCTTAGTACTTGCCCTTATCATGGTTTTGAAACATGGAGATTGGTTTCACATTTCTATGAAGGGTTAACACCTAAAGATAGGCAAATGGTTGAATTGATGTGTAATGGAACTTTTGAAGATAAAGACCTTGATGAAGTAATGGAGTAATTAGACTTGTTAGCTGAAAATGCTCAAAATTGGGACACCGCGGGTACTTATGAGGCACCGAGTAAAACTCAACCTCATACATCTAGTGGAGGTATGTACAACCTTAGGGAAGATCATGACCTTCAAGCCAAGTTTGCATCTTTAGCTAGAAAAGTTGAGACACTAGAATTGAAAAAAAGCGGTCAATTAAAATATATTGAAAACATTGTGTGTCAAATATGTGAAATAAATGAACACTCAACCAACGATTGTCCAACCTTGCCTTCTTTTAAGGAATGTCTCCATGAACAAGCTCATGCTTTAAACAGTTTCCAAAGGGCCAACCACAACCCATACTCACAAACATACAACCCTAGTTGGAGAAATCACCTAAATTTCAGTTGGAAGAGTGAGAACAACAATGCCTAAACTTCATAACCACCATTTCAAGCACACCACAATTTCCAAAATTTTCATAGATATGCACCTCCTTATGCTCCACCTCCTAGAAGAAATCTTGAGGAAACATTGCATGCATTCATTGAAAAGCAAAAGACAATCAATACTCAACTTGCTCAAAATATGACAGATTTTAAAGATACTCTTGCAAAATTAACATCTGCTCTGAGTTTCCAAGAGAAAGGTAAGTTTCCATCTCAACCACAACAAAATCCCAAGGGGCAATACAATGCAAATACAAGTAGTTCTGAAAGCCAACACATGGATCAAGTCAAATCAGTCACTATTCTGTGTAGTGGTAAGGTTATTGAAAAACCCTCTCTTGAACCTTATGAGAAAGATGATGAGTCAATCTCTGAGGGTAAGGAAGGGGTTGAATCTGAAAATTGCAAAGAAAAGACTGATTCTCCGCCAGCACTTCCATTTTCACATGCCATGACCAATTAGGAAGAAATCAAGGATGAAAAAGGTATCAAAAATATTGATGCGGATCTTTTATCAAAAGTGACAACAGATTCGACACCCGACATCACACCAATCAATGATTACTTTCTTGATAAATCTCTACTTTTTCTTAGTTCAATGCCTTGGTTTGCTAAAAATATCAATTTTCTTGCTTCAGGATTTTTTCCAGCTCACTAGAGTACTGAAGAAAAAAGAAAATTTTTTAGCAACGTGCAAAATTTTTATTGGGATGACCTTTACTTATTCAATTATTGTCCTGATCAAATATTTCAAAGATGCATTCCCGACAATGAGGTAAGTAATTTCATTAAATTTTGTCACTCTCAGGCATGTGGGGATCATTTCTCATTAAAAAAGAGGACTGTAGAAATCTTACAAGGCGGATTTTATAGGCCCACCATATTCAAGGAATCACATGCATTCCGCAAAACCTGTGAAAATTGTCAAAATGTGGGATTTATTTCAAAACACAGAGAGTCTTTAGATAATCTTCTATTGACTCTTAAGTCTTATCATAGTCGAGATAAGCATTGTGCATTTCATGAATTATGAATCATTTTCATAAAGAACATACTTGGCATAGTCTTGGGAATTTGACTAAAAAAACACCCTATTTGCCAGTTTTTAAGAAAACTGGATGGGAAGCCTATCCCCGATCCATAGAGAGCGTTTAAGCCGTTCCTAGACGTAAAACTAAGGGAAGATGTGAGCCACAATCACAACTGCGATTTGAATTTTTATTTGTAAAAACTTGTGTCTTTTGGTTTTATTAATAACATAATATTTGTGTTTTGTTGTTTCTTATATTTGTTTAAGTGTGTTTCAGGTTTGTTAGTGTTCATTATTTCAGGTAATATCTTCTATACTCTATCTTTCTACCTTAGAACATTGAGGACAATGTCTCGTTTTGGTTGGGGGGAGAGGGTAGTAGTTGATAAAAAAAAAAATATTTTTCATTTCATAAAGCATGTGCATAATTGTTGTTACTAGGATGACAGAGTAAAGGAGCTCTTTTGTTAAAGTGACTCTTGAGACGCATCTTAGTAATCATTCATAACAAAGTCTATCATAATACTTCTTGAAATATTCAGATTTACAAACTCTCGCATTGTTATCACTTAATTCTGCTCATATACTTATTTAACATGTATTGTTAAACCTTAATTTACACACACACACTTTAACATATGATTGTGGGTTGCATATTGGATTATTACATTATTTATGTTCTTTTATTAAAGGTAACAACTAAAGGAAAGGGATTGTATATAATTTTTAAAAAAAAAGGAAAAAAAAGAAAAAATAATAATAAAAATAAAAATGTAAATAAGTTTGGTTTCGTAGCCTCCTTAACCTAAGCAATTAAGCCCGAAGGGGTATTTTAACACCTAATACCCTAAAGTCAACTGACTTGGGAGCTATTGGCCCAACGCTTGTTACATGGGTTGAGGAGAAAAGCTTAAGGGAATCAAACATTGCACTATCTACATATCAGTATCTACGACCCGAGTTACTAAGCTCGTAGGGGTGTCTTAACACCTAATGCCCTAAGACCAACTGCTCTGGGAGTCATTAGTCAAAAGCTCGTTACATGGGTTAAAGATGCATGGTGTTTTTAAATTATATGTGTATATATATTTTTAAAAAAAAAGAAGAAAAAAAAAGACAAAAATAATAATCCCAACCCAAGGAAGTTAACCTTAAACATTAGAACAAAAATTTTGTTTTCTTCCAAGAAAAGCCTCATAATTATGTATTGATACATTGAGCACAAAAAAAAAGGTTTATGAATATCTTGTTAAGAGGTATTGAGCACGTATATAAATTTAACGAGAGTTTGTTTATCTGGATAGATTAATGGAAGTTAAATGATGAATACCGTGCTTTGTGGAATTTGCAAATTGTTTTTCTTTTTTAACGCTTTGATTACTAGGGACTAGTAATAAGCTAGTTAGGGGGTGTGATTAGTACTTAAAAGTGCATTTTTATCAAGATTTTATATCATCATTTTGCACTTGAAGTATCAATAACCCCTTAACTAAAGCATGTTTTATAATAATATATCTAATAATATAAGATATCTTTAATTTGTGGTAAATGTTCATTTGAAATGCAGGTCTATCATATAAATGAAAGGATTGATTGATGAATTTAAGAACTGAAATTGAAAGGATAAAGAGATGGCCAAACTTATAAAAGAGATGTCGGTACAATCCAAACCGGAACACTATTCAGTCATTGGGTCATATCTGGAGCTATAGATCTCATATTTAGGTCTACTTTATATGGATGGAAAGGTAAGATATAGGCCTATAACTTTCATATAGAGTCCAAGATCTAAAAAAGCCATTTTCAAGTCCAAATTGTTGCAACAACAAAGAAGCCCAAATCTGTCCTCCAGCCCGAGCACTATTTAGTATTTTGGCCATATCTGGAGTTCTAGAAGTCAAAATGAGCTGAATTTTTTACAAAAGAAAGCTGAGACAATTTCCTACAACTTTCATTTTTCGAGGGGCTCCAATTTTGACGTTATCAATGACATTTTGGGCAGACAAGAGAAGATAAGGATTGTCACCAAGTCAAGAATTGGCTACCCACTCATCAATTAGTCATCAAATCAATAGTTACCAATTTTGGCCTATAAAAGGAGGCATTTGCCATGCATTTAGGCATCTTGGTGTCCAGATCAAGATCATACTCTTGCTTTCTCTCTTTGTATTTTTTGTAATGTTTATGCTTTGCTTTCATTAATATCAAGTTTATGTCTTTCATTTCCTTTTCTTTACTTAGTTAACTTTTATCTTATTTATGTTCTTATTTTGTTTATCTATTTTTCTTTCTTTCATTATGTCTAGCTAAGTTAATTATGTCAAGGTGAAAAGGTTACACTAATGGTGTAAGAATAAGTATAATGTAAACTTAATATGGACTTTAATGTTTGATACTAACATGTTTTATATTTGTTATCTTGTTCACTCTTTAATACTTTGCTTGTTAAATAACTAATCTTGATTTATGTTGTATAACACTTGGTACAACAAATGCTTGGCACTTTCATAGTTCATACTGTATGGTATAACCGACGCCTGAGCTATGAAAGGAACTTGATTTGTTGTTAACATAAGTTATAATCATGAATGCTTGACGAGATTTACAAATATTAGCATTAATCGAATAAGATGACTAATGTAATCATGTTAACAATCTATAATCTGATTGGAACCTCCTTTATATGTGGTTTCCAATTGAATAATAAGAGTTTATATTATACTTGTTTGACATACCATTAGTGGAATCTCTAACCTTGACATTTATTATTATCATTGTTTAATCGTTACATTAATATTTCATCTCAAAGTTCTCATCTTCTTCGTCTTTTTCTCTTTCTTTTTCTTTATTATTATTGTTGTTGTTGTTGTTGTTGTTGTTACTATTATTATTGCTGTTGTTATTATTGTAATTGTTGTTGTATTATTGTTATTTATAATTTGTACAATTAACCTCCCTGTGGTTCGACCCTGGTTTTACCGGGTTATTTATTACTTCAACACTCCTGCACTTGGGAGAAGACATCAATCTTTTAGTCGTGTCAAACAACAGAGCTCACATGTTAAGATTTTATAAGAAATGTTAAGAGTTTATAAGAAAAAGTACAGAAATGTAAGATTAAAACTTGCAAAATATAGCATTAAGTATTATGGAAACAAAACATGACAAAGTGTCCTCTCAGCGCACCCATGCACAATAATTTAAGATGCAGACAACAATATGAATATAGTAATTTCTCACAACACAATCTTAAAAGCAACAAACAGAGGCATGCTCTAACCTTAAAGTTTAAGCCCTCTCCTGAAAGATGATTTAATAAAGGAAATGAAGAACTACAGGAACCAACAAAAAAAAATGATAAATAATAGGGAAATGGAAAAAATACTAATGCATAAAACCAATAACAAACCAACAGGCAACTATGGGTTGAATAAAGAAAAGAAGAAACGATAAAGAACCTAGGAATCAATGCATGGTAAAAAGAAAGTACTACCCTATAAATACATGCACATCCCATCTGAATCCTCAACAAAAGTTGCACAAAAAACACCTTAAAATATCATAAGAGAGCTCGGAGCTGAGATAATTGATTTGCTAAAAAAACACTCCAGAAGAGCACCACCCCATGTAATAAAGCAATTATAGACACAAACAAAAAGGTTTTGTCAACTATACTAATCAAAATAGAAGTGCTAACTAAAATAGAAAATGAAATAATGAAGAGATAATGACAAGTATGCG
Organism: Populus euphratica; assembly: GCF_000495115.2. Lineage (NCBI taxonomy): Eukaryota > Viridiplantae > Streptophyta > Magnoliopsida > Malpighiales > Salicaceae > Populus > Populus euphratica. The sequence continues at coordinate 48,968 of NW_011501204.1, forward strand.
TGTATAATGATATTAGTGTCACATTCATTTAATCCACAACTCCATAGCAAGCTATGCATATATTTTAATCCTTATGCCTAAGTTGTTGCTGAAGCATATGCTAACTATATGTTAGTTTAATTATTTTCAAGTTAATGGCATGTTAGAAAATTCAGTAACCCCCTCAGCTACAGAGAATAAAAAAAGACCTAATTGCAAAGAAATGGAAAGGGCAATGTAAATTTTCAAAGCATTTAATGCACTAATATCATAATCTTTAGCTATAGTGTATAAAAAAAGCTGTTGAAACAGGAAAAAGGAATGAAAATGTAATGAAAGGAAAAATTCAAAACGGGTCTAAAAAATCACAAAGAAACCAAAATATTTGGCATAAACTAAAAAAAACCATGTCATAAATCAGAGAATAGGGACAACATGCAATTTTATAAACAAAGAATCAGTGTTTACTATCAATGATGGTCCATTTATAGACTAATAAAAAAAAGAGCTAAACACTAAGGCAAACTAAAAGATGAGCATCAGTAATGAAAGTTCATAACGTGCGTTGAAAGGGAAGAAATTATAGACCATAATGATAGTTAGCAAAACAATAAAAAAGCCATGTTGTCAAGAAAAAAGTATTTGAAGCAACAAAAGCACATAGCAAAGCCGTTGATCTAAAGTAGAAAAATAAACAGCAGACAAAGCGAAAGATTACCGTAAAAAAACATGCAAAGACTTGATGAAAAACAGGAAAGCATAACAAATTATGGTTGGCATGCACTGAAAAAAAAAAGGTAAAAATTTAAATATATGATAGTTCAAACATAATTAAAGTTCAAATTATTTTGATGTTGGAAAAAGATTCATAGATGTTCAAGCTTATGATTAAAAAATCTTAACATAAAAAAGATACAACAAAGAACAAAAGGATTACCTTTCAGTAATAATTGAATGATACCTTTGTAAACAATGTTTTTGGCATAACATGATGGTTTTCCTTCATGATCAAAAGAAATGATTTTAAGCCCATTCTTTAATGAGAAATGATTTTAAGTCAATTCTTTGATGTAATTCTTGATAGAGTAATAGATAATTGACCATGACTGAAAACTTGTTTTTTTAATAAGATACCATCAATCTTAAATGATTATCATTGGCTTTTATTAAAAGTCATAGCATAGCAAGGCCTAACAGGAAACTGTCTTCGTTTGATTGTGAAGGGGCATTTTTTATCATTAACTAGAAAGACAATTCATGGAAGAAAAACTCAATCTTCAATGTTAGAACTAGTAATTATTTGGGTTTCAATAATTTGCTCGACAAGTTATGTAATAATAAGTCTTGTCCCTTTACATAAACCAACAGAAGGACTAAAGTTCTAAAGTAACATAATTGGTATGCCAATTTTCAAAGAAATATTTTTTAGGGGCACGCCTTTAAACTCAAGCTAATTGATAAATTCAATTACATATAATAAATCTATATTGTCAATGTCACTAGAAATTGTTTTGATAAAATCACAACTAAAAAATTTGTTTTTATTGCCAGGTATAATATTAATGATAAAATTATTAATCTTAGAAACAGTTAGGTTATTTGGTGTAACAATTGCCCTCTCTTTAAAATAAAATAGGTCAAAATGAGCCCTTTTAATGTCAGGATATATGGCAGAGACAATAGTTGCAATTGGACAATCATTTATTTGAACTTGAAGTTCATATAGGATTTTGATAAATGGTCTATCATGATCATCTAGAATATCCAAATCATATAGTTGTCCATCACCAATTAAAAAGATCCTCTACAAACTGTCTAAGTTCTTTCTTTTGATCTGGGCTTAAACCATCAACTAATAGCCATATATTTTAATTCAAAGTGAGGAATGTGAATGTAGACCAAAATGATGAGCTACTAAAAGAAGCATTAATTATTTTTCCCTTTGTTCCTCCAAGTATAACAGGAAGAAATTATTGGAAATCCCACCTAATAAGACTGACTTACCACCGAATGGATTTTTGAGTCGTCTCTCATCTAGTGTTTTAATAACATCACATAGAGACTTGTCTAAAGCTTCAAAACAAAATCTATTTTTCATTGGAGCCTTATCCCAAAGAATGAGCAATGTCATCTCTAGTAGTCATATAAGGTGAGTGTTATGTTTAATCTTACATGTTGAATTCTTATTAACTTATAATGAAATTTTAAATCTAAAATGGGTTATTTGTCCTTCAAGTAACAGAAAAGAAGTCATATTGAATATACATCTGTGAGATGAAGTATGCAGCTGTTACAATAAAGAATATGCACAACTAAGCTCAAGTCTGAAGCTGCTATAATAAGCTTTTTAGGTGGTTAGAGTTTGTTATCAAGTTCGTTATTAAATTTGTTATTTATAACTAATTATATTACTATGCTAAATGTAGGATATAAATACTGTAACCAATTAACTGAATGAATAAGTATTAGAAATGATTCATTCAGTTAATTGGTTACGATATTTATATCCTACATTTAGCATAGTAATATAATTAGTTATAAATAATGGATTTAATAATGAACTTGACAACAAACTCTAACCACCTAAAAATCTCATTATAGCAACTTCAGCTCAATGGTGCATATTATTCATTATAACAACTACATACTTTATCTCACTAATGTATATTCAATACCCCCCCTCAAAATGAGATTCATAAGGAATGTCAAGGAGAATAAATGTTATGAAGACTCAGTTTGGATAGTAAGGGAAGAAAATAAGAGGAACCAAGAACCTTTATCAGCTAATTAATGTTAAGAAGAAACATTGAAAGTGCAAAAAACACCTAATTAAATTTTCTCATGAACCAGTGTTTGGAACGTTCATGAAAAACAAGATTGGCCATAATGTGAAAAGCAACTTTACTATCATAATAAAGGAGACCAGTTTGAAGTGGAATTTATAGGTCATGGAGAAGAGTTTGAAGCCACACAACCTCACAACAGGTGGACATCATTGATCTATATTCAACCTTAGTAGAAGAGAGGGAAATTGTAGTTTGTTTCTTGGATTTCCAAGAAATCAAAGAACTGTCAATAAAGATGTAGTAGCCTATTCTTGATCATCTAGAATCCAAACAACCAGCTCAGTCTGAATAACAAAATGCTTTCAATTGTAAGCTAGAGATAACTAGAAAAAACAATCCTTGAGTTGGAGATGCTTTAATATAGCATAGAACTTGAGTGGTTACGTTTAGATGAGGAACCCATGGCTTATCCATAAACTAACTTAAAACCTGAACAACAAAAGAAATGTCAAGTTGAATGATAGTAAGATAGAGTAGTCTGCCAACAAGCCATTTGTATGAATTAAGATTATCTAAGAGTTGGCCAAAATCTATAGAGAATTTCATATTAGGATCTAGTGGAAATTTGGCCAATTTTGAAGCTAACAAGCTAGTAGTCTCAAAAATGTCCAAGACATACTTTCTCTAACATACAAAGATATTTGCAGATGAAGAAACTTGATTGACAAAAGATTCAAGTTCTGAGATTGAGGATTTGAACATTTCCATAAGTTACTAATATTATTCATAAGTAATAGGTAGCTGAGGAACAATGTTTTCATAAACATGATTTACACCATGAGAAGCATTCTTTCCCTTGTTAAACTTGTAACCGGGTAAAGATCCATGAATTTTATAGCACTTCTCCATAATGTGGCCGTAAATACCATAATAAGATAAAAAGATCTATTACAAGCAAAACGAGTTGGAGGTGTTATCTTGGTAAGTAATGCAGTGGTGTTCTAATTGAAAGAAACACTTGAAGAAGAAATCATGCGTTACCTCTCCTTTTGAACTATAATTGAGAAAACCTTATTGATAGAAGGCAATGGATCAATTAGCAGAATTTGTCCTTGACTATGTGAATAACTCTCATTCAATCCCATAAGGAATTGATAAACGTGCTACTGATGATGATAAGATAGAATAGTCTTCAAGGCTCCACATGTGCATATCAGAATTGGTTGATGATTTCCTAACTCATCCCATAATCCTTTCATAGCAGTAAAATATGAACTGATAGAGTAATTCTCCTGTGATAGAGATGAGATGGATTTCTGAAGCTAGAAAATATGTAGTCCATCATGCTAAGAAAATCTGTTATGAAGATCATTCTATATTTTAGATATATCATCAATATAAATGATGTTGTTATCAATCTCTATTGAAACAAAATTTAATAACCATGAAAGAACCATATTATTGTAGTGAGTCCATGCCAAACCTTCAGAATCAAACAGATTGGATGGCTTAGGCAAAGTGTCATTAACAAAATTGAGTTTGTTCTTGGTTGATAAAGCCATGATCAT
>NW_011501217.1:0-52894 GCF_000495115.2 Populus euphratica
AATTGAATAAGATGACTAATGTAATCATGTTAACAATCTATAATCTGATTGGAACCTCCTTTGTGTGTGGTTTCCAATTGAACAATAAGAGTTTATACTATACTTGTTTGACATACCATTAGTGAAACCTCTAACCTTGACATTTGTTATTATTATTGTTTAATCCTTAGATTAATATTTCATCTTCAAGTTCTCATCATCTTCTTCTTCTTCTCTTTCTTTATTATTATGATTATTATTATTATTATTATTATTATTATTGTTATTGTTGTTGTTGTTGTTATTGTTATTGCTATTATTGTTGTTTATAATTTATACAATTAACCTCCCTGTGGTTCGACCCCGGTCTTGCCGGGTTATTTATTACTTCGACACTCCTGCACTTGGGAGAAGACATCAATCTTTTAGTCATGTCAAGTTTTTGGCGCCGTTTACTTGGGAGAAGGCATCAATCTTTTAGTCGTGTCACAGGGTTTTTATATTTCAAAGCATTATTGTTATGAAGAATGACACTTGTTCGGCTAAAAAGGCTTTCTTTTTCACATTCAGTTTTCTCTTCACAGTGCATAGATCTTTTAAAAATTTAGCATAGGAAGGAACTTGTTTAATAGCATCCAGCAAAGTTATATTGATTCTTACTTGTTTGAAAGTTTTAAAGATTTCAGAGTTGTGATTGACTTTCCTTTGTTTGGTCATGGCTTAAGGAAATGGAAGCGTTGGTGGGGAATCAGTCTTTTCTTTGCAAATTTCAGATTCAACCCCTTCCTTACTCTCAAAGATTGACTCATCATCTTTCTCACAAGGTTTAAGAGTGAGTATTTCAATAACCTTACCACTACGAAGAGTTGTGACTGATTTGACTTGATCCATGTGTTGGCTTCCAGAACTACTTGCATTTGCATTATATTGCCCCTTGGGATTTTGTTATGGTTGAGATGGAAACTTACCTTTCTCTTGGAAATTGAGAGCACATGTCAATTTTGCAACAGTATCTTTAAAATCTGTCATATTTTGAGCAAGTTGAGTATTGATTGTCTCTTGCTTTTTAATGAATGCATTGTTTGCAGTGGAGCATAAGGAGGTGCATATCCATGAGAATTTTGAAAATTGCGGTGTGCTTGAAATGGTGGTTGTGAAGTTTGTATGTTGTTATTATCACTTTTCCAACTGAAATTTAGGTGATTTCTCCAATCAGGGTTGTATGTTTGAGAGTATGGGTTGTGGTTGGCCCTTTGAAAACTGTTTAAAGCATGGGCTTGTTCATGGAGACATTCCTTAAAAGAAGGCAAGGTTGGACAGTTACTGGTTGAGTGTTCATTTATTTCACATATTTGACATAATATTTTCAACAGATTTTAATTGACCACTGTTTTTTAATTCTAGTGCCTCGAGTTTTCTAGCTAAAGATGCAAACTTGGCTTGGAGGTCATGATCTTCCCTAAGGTTGTACATACCTCTACTAGATGTATGAGGTTAAGTTTTACCCAGTGCCTCATAAGTACCCATGGTGTCTCAATTTTGAGCATTTTCAGCTAACAAGTCTAAGTACTCCATTGCTTCATCAGGGTCTTTATCTTCAAAAGTTTCATTACACATCAATTCAACCATTTGCCTATCTCTAGGTGTTAACCCTTTATAAAAATGTGAAACCAATCTTCATGTTTCAAAACCATGATGAGGGCAAGTATTAAGCAAGTCTCGATATCTATCCCAACATTGGTAAAATGTTTCTCCTGGTTTTTTAGTGAAAGTGGTGATTTGTCTTTTAAAAGACTTTGTTCTATGAGATGGGAAAAACTTCTTTAAAAACTGTTGTCGCATTTCATCCCAAGCACCAATGGATCCTCGTCTCAAATTTTGTAGCCATATTTTAGCTTTATCTTTTAATGAAAAAGGAAAAAGCTTTAATCTGATGGTGTTCATGCTATAATTTGAATCATTATATGTGTTGTAGACCTCCTCAAATTCCCTTAAATGTAAGTATGGATTTTTCAATTCTAAGCCATGAAAATAAGGTAAAAGTTAAATAATGTCTAGCTTAAAATTAAAATGAGATGCATCAGGAGAAAACACTATGCATGATGGTGCATTTGTTCTTGTGGGATTCATGTGGTCTCTAAGTGTTCTACCACGGTTATTCTCATTATGAAGTGATTGATTATCTTCTTCGGCCATATTTTCTGAGAATGATGAGGATACCCTACAAAGTCTACCACTTAATGTACGTGAGTACACTCTCATGCAGGTGTAGGAATAGAATAAAAGAAAGAAGAAAGCAAAAGAAGAAGAAACAAGAGACAAGAAACAAAGTTATATACAAGAAAAGTGAAAAGAAAAAAAATAAAATAAATACTATAATTTGTACAAGAACTTACTTCCTCGGCAACGACGCCAAAAACTTGACATGATAAAAAGATTGATGTCTTCTCCCAAGTGTAGGAGTGTCGAAGTAATAAATAACCCGGCAAAACCGGGGCTGAACCACAAGGAGGTTAATTGTATAAATTATAAATAACAATAATATGACAATAATAATAATAACAACAACAACAACAATAATAATAATAGTAATAACAATAATAATAGGAAGAACAACAACAACAACAACAACAACAATAACAATGATCATAATAAAGAAAAAGAAGAAGAAGAAGAAGAAGAAGAAGAAGAAGAGAACTTTGAGATGAAATATTAATGTAACGATTAAACAATGATAATAACAAATGTCAGGTTAGAGAATCAACTAATGGTATGTCAAACAAGTATAGTATAAACTCTTATTATTCAATTGGAAACCACACACAAAGGAGGTTCCAATCAGATTATAGATTGTTAACATGATTACATTAGTCATCTTATTCGATTAATATTAATACTTGTAAATCTCGTCAAACATTCATGATTATAACTTATGTTAACAACAAATCATGTTCCTTTCATAGCTCAGGTGTCGGTTATACCATACATTATGGGCTATGAAAGTGCCAAGCATTTGTTGTACCAAGTGTTATACAACATAAATCAAGATTAATCATTTAACAAGCAAAGTATTAAAGAGTGAACAAGATAACAAATATAAAACATGTTAGTATCAAACATTAAAGTCCATATTAAGTTTACACTATACTTATTCTTACACCATTAGTGTAACCTTTTCATCTTAACATAATAAACTTAGCTAGACATAATGAAAGAAAGAAAAATAAGTAAACAAAATAAGAATATAAATAAGACAAAAGTTAACTAAGTAAATGAAAGGCATAAACTTGATATTAATAAAAGCAAAGCATAAACATTACAAAAAAAAAAAACAAAGAGAGAAAGCAAGAGCATGATCTTGATTTGGAAACCAAGATGTCTAAATGCATGATAAATGCCTCCTTTTATAGGCCAAAATTGGGAACTATTGATTTAATGACTAATTGATGAGTGGGTGGCCAACTCTTGACTTGGTGACAATCCTTATCTTCTCTTGTCTACCCAAAACATCATTGATAACGTCAAAATTAGAACCACTTGAAAACATGAAAGTTGTAGGAAATTATCTCAGCTTTCTTGTGTAAACAATTCAGGTTATTTCGACTTCTAGAACTCTAGATATGGCCCAAATATTAAATAGTGCTCGGGCTGGAGAACAGATTCGGACTTCTTTATTGTTGCTCCAATTTGAACTTGAAAATGACCTTTTTAGATTTGGGCTCCCTATAAATGTTGTAGGCATATGTCTTACCTTTCCATCCTATAAAGTATACCTAAATCTGAGAGCTACAGCTCAATGTATGACCCAATTACCAAACAGTATTCCAGTTTGGATTGCACCGACATCTCTTTTCTAAGTTTGGCCATCTCTTTGTCCTTTCAATTTCAGTTCTTAAATTCACCAATCAATCCTTTCATTTATGTGATAGGCCTGTATTTAAAATGAACATTTACCATAAATTAAAGGTATCTTATATTATTAGATATATTATTATAAAACATGCTTTAGTTAAGGAGTTATTGATACTTCAAGTGTAAAATGATGACATAAAACCTTGATAAAAAATGCACTTTTAAGTACTAATTAATAACTCAACAAGACCGAGGTCAAACCACAAAGAGGTTAACTATAAAAACAACAACAACAACAATATGTTAAAGAAGACTTTGAGATGTAAGATTAATGTAAAGATTAAACAATGATAAAAACAAATGTCAAGGTTAGAGGATCCACTAATAGTATTTCAAATAAGTATAGTATAAACTCTTTATATTACTCAACTAGAAACCACACATAAAGGAGGTTCTAATCAGATTATAAATTGTTAACATGATTACATTAGTTATCTTATTCAAATAATATTAATACTTGTAAATGTTCTCACGTATTCATGATTATAACTTATGTTAACAACAAATTAAGTTCCTTTCATAGCACAGGTGTCGATTAAAACATACGGTTGGGCTATGAAAGTGCCAAGTATTTGTTGTAGCAAGGGTTATACAACATAAATCTAGATTAACTATTTAACAAGCAAAGTATTAAGAGTGAATAAGATAATAAATACAAAATATATTAGTATCTCATATTAAAGTCCATGTTGAGATTATATTATAGTTATTATTACACCATTAGTATACCCTTTTCACTTTGACATGATAAACTTAGCTAAACATAATGAAGAAAAACATAAATAAACAACACAAGAACATAAGTATAGTAAAGGAAATAATAAGCATAAACAAGAGATTAAGAAAAATATAACATGAAATAAATTAAACATTACAAAAATATAAAGAAAGAAACAAAGAGCATGATCTTGATCTAAAAACCAAGATGCCAAAATGTATGGCAAATGCCTCCTTTTATAGGCCAAATTTGGAACTATTGATTTGATGACTAGTTGTTGAGTGTGTGGCCAACTCTTGACTTGGTGACAATCCTTATCTTCTTGTCTGAACAAAACATCATTGATAACGTCAAAATTTGAACAAGTTGTTCTTATGAAAGTTCTAGGAAATTATCTTAGCTTTTCAACGAAAAAAATCAGTGCATTTGGACTTTTAGAACTCAAGATATGGGCTGAACACTGAATTGTGTCTGGGCTGTAAGACAGATTCCGACTTCTCTATTATTACTAAGAATTAGACTTTCAAACAACAGAATTGAGTCTTGCATTTGGCATGAATGTTTTAGGCCTGTGACTTAGCTTTCTAGCCATATAAACCAAATTGAAATCCAAGATCTATAACTTCATATATGACCCAATGATTGAACACTGTTCCAGTTTGGATTGAACCGACATCACTTTTTTAAGCTTCACCCTCTCTTTGTTTTCTCAACTTCAGTAGTTGAACTCATCAATCAATCCCTTGATTTATGTGATATGTTATTATAAAATGCATATTTACCATAAATTAAAGGTGTTTTATATTATTAGATATGTTATTATAAAACATGTTCTAGTTAAGGAGTTACTAATACTTCAAGTGCAAAATACTGATATAAAATCTTGATAAAAATGCTCTTTTAAGTATTAATCACACCACCCAACCAACTTCTTACTAATCCCTAGTAATCAAAGCATTAAAATAAAAAAATAATTTGTAAGTTCCATAAAGCAAGGTATTCATCATGAAACTTCCATTAATCTATCAAATCAAACAAACTCTTATTAAATTTATATATCTGCTTCAAACTTCTTAAATAAAATAGTAATAAACCTTTTTTTGTGCTTAATATATCAACACATAGTTATGATGTTTTACTTAGAAGAAAATAAAATTTTGTTTTAATATTTAAGGTTAGCTTATTAGGTTGAGATTATTATCTTTTTATTTATTTATTTATTTATTTGTTCTTATATATATATATATATATATATATATATATATATATATAACACAATGCATTTTTAACCCAAGTAACGAGCTTTCGGCTAATGGCTCCTAGACTAGTTGGTCTTAGGGCATTAGATGTTGAGACACCCCTTCAAGCTTAGTAACTTAGGTTGCGGTTACTAATACGTAGATAATACAATGTTTGATTCCCTTAACCTTTTCTCCTTAACCCATGTAACAAGCATTGAGCCGATTGCTCCCAAGTCAGTTGACTTTAAGGTATTATATATTAAAACACCCCTACAAGCTTAATTGCTGAGGTTAGGCAGGTTAGGATACCAAACTTCTCTATATTTTTATTTATTTATATAATTACATTTATTATCATTTTTTTCTTCTTTTTTTTTGCAAATTGTATACTATCAATTTCTCTTAGTTGTTACCTTTAAAAAAAAACATAAATAATGTAATAATTCAATATACAGCTCACAATCTTATGTTAAAGTATGCGTGAGTGAACGTTTAAGAATACTTGTTAAATAAGTATAGGAGCAGAATCAATTAATAATAATACGACAGTTTGTAAACCATAATATTGCAAATAACCATTGGAAATTGTTTACTAGGACGAGTCTTAAAAGTCAATAAAATTCTCCCTTACTCTGCCATCCTAGTAATAACAGTTTTGTCAAATAGTTTTATTATAACCAAAAGCAGTAATTTTTTTTGTCAACTACGACCCTCTCCTTACAACCAAAACGAGACATTGTCTTCAATATTCTAAGGTAGAAAGATAAAGTATATAACACATCACCTGAAACACACTTAAACAAATATAAGAAATGACAAAACATAAATATTATGCTATTAATGAAACTAAAAGACACAAGTTTTTACAAACTAAGGCTCAAATTCAATCTTAGTTTTTTATAGCTTTCCTTGTTTGACCATTCTATTCGACTTATGGTGGAATTAATTATAAGGATGAAAGATTGTAGTTGGTCAATCAATTGTTTAGCAGTAGCAGCAGAGATTATGACTTGTCGTGTAGAAGATATTAGAAATTCATGTTCCATAACATAATCAAGAAAAAACAAAGCTTATCATAAAAATCATTAACATTTAACAGATATATAGGTTTATGGTGAATGTATAGTTGGGCCTAAGAGGAAATATAAAAGATCTCTTCCAAGGTGCCTAGACCACCTAATAAGGTAATGAAGGCATCAGAGTAATTAAACATGTCATTCATTCGGTCAGACATTGTGAAAAACTATAGTTCCTCTCTAATTATTTTTCCAATGATGACCCCTTGTGCTAAAACTTTGGGGAAAACCCTCAAAACCTGACTACTTTCTCAAAATATGGCTATTGACACTCCCTCCATTAACCTAAGACTGTCCCCCTGATTAGTACTTAAAAGTGCATTTTTATCATGGTTTTATATCATCATTTTGCACTTGAAGTATCAATAACTCCTTAACCAAAGCATATTTTATAATAATATATCTAATAATATAAGATACATTTAATTTGTGGTAAATGTTCATTTTAAATGCAGGCCTATCACATAAATGAAAGGATTGATTGATGACTTTAAGAACTTAAATTGCAAAGGCAAAGAGATGGTCAAACTTAGAAAAGAGATGTCGGTGGAATCCAAACCGGAACACTGTTCGGTAATTGGGTCATATCTGGAGCTACAGATCTCATATTTAGGTCCAATTTATATGGATGGAAAGGTAAGACATAGGCCTACAACTTTCATATGGAGCCCAAGATCTAAAAAGGCCATTATCAAGTCCAAATTGTAGCAACAACAAAGAAGCCCGAATCTGTCTTCCAGCCCGAGCACTGTTCGGTATTTTGGCCATATCTGGAGTTCTAGAAGTCCAAATGAGCTGAATGTTTTACACAAGAAAGCTGAGACAATTGCCTACAACTTTCATGTTTTTACCTGGCTCCAATTTTTACGTTATCAATGACGTTTTGGGCAGACAAGGGAAGATAAGGATTGTCACCAAGTCAAAAGTTGGCCACCCACTCATCAATTAGTCATCAAATCAATAGTTCCCAATTTTGGCCTATAAAAGGAGGCATTTGCCATGCATTTAGGCATCTTGGTTTCCAGATCAAGATCATGCTCTTCCTTTCTCTCTTTGTATTTTTTGTAATGTTTATGCTTTGCTTTCATTAATATTAAGTTTATGCCTTTCATTTCCTTTCCTTTACTTAGTTAACTTTTATGTTCTTATTTTGTTTATCTATTTTGCTTTCTTTCATTATGTCTAGCTAAGTTAGTTATGTCAAGGTGAAAAGGTTACACTAATGGTGTAAGAATAAGTATAATGTAAACTTAATATGGACCTTAATGTTTGATACTAACATGTTTTATATTTGTTATCTTGTTCACTCTTTAATACTTTGCTTGTTAAATGACTAATCTTGATTTATGTTGTATAACACTTGGTACAACAAATGCTTGGCACTTTCATAGCCCATAATGTATGGTATAACCGACACCTGAGCTATGAAAGGAACTTGATTTGTTGTTAACATAAGTTATAATCATGAATGCTTGACGAGATTTACAAGTATTAGCATTAATGGAATAAGATGACTAATGTAATCATGTTAACAATCTATAATCAAATTGGAACCTCCTTTGTGTGTGGTTTCCAATTGAATAATAAGATTTTATACTATAATTGTTTGACATACCATTAGTGGAACCTCTAACCTTGACATTTGTTATTATTATTGTTTAATCCTTACATTAATTTTCCATCTCCAAGTTCTCATCATCTTCTTCTTCTTCTCTTTCTTTATTATTATTATTATTATTATTATTGTCATTGTTGTTATTATTGTTATTACTATTATTATTGTTGTTGTTGTTATTATTGTTGTTGTTGTACTATTGTCGTTTATAATTTGTACAATTAACCTCCCTGTGGTTCGACCCCGGTCTTACCGGGTTATTTATTACTTCGACACTCCTACACTTGGGAGAAGACATCAATCTTTTAGTCGTGTCACTCCCTATACACTAAATGAATCTTTCTCTCTACTAGTCCTTGAGCAAGATTATTTGTTAATTCTAAAAACTTTATTTCCTTCCTAAGACTGGATCCACTAAAAACATAAATATTTTTTATGTGATGACTTGAGGAATCTGCCATTTCTACACACTTTTATATCTGTTGAATGTATAAGTTGAGTAGAAATGAAGGGAAGGAAGAGAAGATTTTATAAATGAGAAATTAAAAATACAATCATACCACCTAATGTAGGCCACCTGGAGTCTCTGTCCCTTTCTCTCTCTTTTTTTGTTTTTTGAAAACATGTATATGTACAAGTAGTTATGATTGTGGCTCATATCTTCCCTTGGTTTTACATCTAAGAATGACTTAAACATCCTCTATGGGTCGGAGATAGGCTTCCCATCTAGTTTTTAAAAAAACTAGCAAACATGGTTTTTTTTGTCAGATTCCCAAGACAATGCCAAACATGTTTTTTTTATGAAAATATATGGTCATAAGTCATGAATTGCATGATGCATATCTCTACTATGATGAAATTTAAGAGTCAATAAAAGATCATATAAAGATTCTTTATGTTTTGAAATAAATCCCATCTTATGATAATTTTCATAGGTTTTGCATAATACATATGAGTCCTTGAACATGGTGGGCTAGTAAAATCTACTTTGTAAGATTTTTCTAGTCCTTTTTTTGATGAGAAATGATCCCCACATACCTTAGAGTAATAAAATTTAATGACACTACTTACCTCATTGTTAGGAATGCATTTTTAAAATATTTGATCAAGATAATATTTGAATAAGTAAAGGTCATCCCAATAAAAGTTTTACACGTCGTTCAAAAACTTTCTTTTGTCTTCGATACTCTAGTAAGGTGGCAAAAATCCTAAAACAAGAAAATTGATATTTTTAGCAAACCAAGGCATTGGACTAAGAGAAAGTAAGGATTCATTAGGAAAGTAATTATCAGTTGGTGTGATGTCGGATGTCGAATCCATTATCAATTATAACAAATGATCTGTGACAACATTTTCGGTGCCTTTTTCATCCTCAATTTCTTCCTGTTTGAAAGTTTCAAAGATTTCAAAATCATGATTGACTTCCCTTTGTTTGGTCATGGTATGAGGAAATGGAAGTACTAAGGGGGAATCAGTTTTTTCTTTGCAATGTTCAAGTTGAACCCTTTCCTTACCTTTAGAGATTAACATTCTAAGTTTCTCACAAGGTTCAAGACTGGATTTTTCATTAACCTTAACATTGTCGAGAGTAATGACTGATTGAACTTGATCCATGTGTTGGCTTCCGAAGCTGCTTGCACTTGCATTATATTACCCCTTGGGATTTTGTTGTGGTTGAGATGAAAACTTACCTTTCTCTTAAAAACTAAGAGCAGATATCAATTTTGCAAGAGTATTTTTAAAATCTGTCATGATTTGAGCAAGTTGAGTGTTGACTATCTCTTGCTTTTCAATAAATGCATATAAAAGTTTCCTTAAGATATCTTCTAAAAGGTGGAGCATAAGAAGGTGCATATCTGATTAGTACTTAAAAGTGCATTTTTATCAAGGTTTTATATCATCATTTTGCACTTGAAGTATCACTAACTTCTTAATTAAAACATGTTTTATAATAACATATCTAATAATATAAGATACCTTTAATTTATGGTAAATGTTCATCTTAAATGTAGGCCTATCACATAAATGAAAGGATTGATTGATGAGTTTAAGTACTGAAATTGAAAGGACAAAGAGATGACCAAACTTAGAAAAGTGATGTTAATTCAATCCAAACTGAAACATTGTTCGGTAATTGGGTCATATCTAAAGTTGTAAATCTTGGATTTAGATCCATTTTATATGGATGGAAAGGTAAGACAAAGGCCTACAACTTTCATAGGAGTCTGACACGACCAAAAAATTGATGTCTTCCCCCAAGTGTAGGAGTATCAAAGTAATAAATAACCCGACAAGACCAGGGTCAAACCACAGAGAGGTTAATTGTATAAATTATAGATAATAATAATATAACAATAACAATAGTAACAATAATAGCACTAAATACTAAAAATAATAGTAGTAGTAGTAGTAACAACAATAATAAAGAAGAAGAAGAAGATGAGAACTTTGAGACGAAATATTAATGTAAGGATTAAACAATGATAGTAACAAATGTCAAGGTTAGAGGTTCCACTAATGATATGTCTAACAAGTATAGTATAAACTCTTATTATTCAATTGGAAACCACACATAAAGGAGGTTCCAATCAGATTATAAATTGTTAACATGATTACGTTAGTTATCTTATTTGATTAATGCTAATACTTATAAATATTCTTAGGCATCTATGCTTATAAATTATATTAACAACAAATCAAGTTCCTTTCATAACTCAGGTGTCGATTATACCATATAGTATGGGCTATGAAAGTGCCAAGCATTTGTTATACCAAGTGTTATATAACATAAATCTAGATTAGTCATTTAACAAGCAAAGTATTAAAGAGTGAACAAGATAACAAATATAAAACATATTAGTATCAAACATTAAAGTCCAATGTGCAACCCACAATCATATGTTAAAGTGTGTGTGTCAAAATTAAGGTTTAAAAATACATGTTAAATGAGCATATGAGCGGAATTAAGTGATAATAAAGTGAGAGTTTGTAAACCTGAATATTTCAAGAAGTATTATAGTAGACCTTATTAAGAATGGTTACTAAGATGTGTCTCAAGAGTCACTTTCACAAAAGAGCTCCTTTACTCTGTCATCCTAGTAACAATAATTTTGCACATGCTTTATGAATTGGAAAACACGGGACATTGTCCTTAATATCCTAAAGTAGAAAGATAGAGTATAGAAGACATCACCTGAAATAACGAACAATAACAAACCCGAAACACACTTAAACAAATATAAGAAACAACAAAACACAATAATAAAAGCAAAAGCCATAAAGATTCATAAATGAAGACTCAAATCTAATCTAAGCTTTTTACGGCTTTCCTTATATGACCAATTTATGTGACTTATAGAAGGATCAATTACAGGAATGAAATATTGTAGTTGGTCAATCAATTGTTCAGCAGTAGCAGTAGAGATTATGATTTGTTGTGTAAAAGATGTTAGGAAATCCTATTCCATAGCATGATCAAGAAACGACAACAACTTATCATAATAACTATTAACATTTAACAGACCTATGGGTTTATGGTGAATGTGCAGTTGGGCCCAAGAGGAAATATGAAAGATCTCTTCTAATGGGCCTAGACCACCTGGTAAAGCAATGAAGGCATCAACATGGTTAAACATTGCATTCATTCGAGTAGACATTGTAGAGACTTGTAGTTCCTCTTTAATTGTTTTTCCAATGATGTCCCCTTGTGCTAAAGTTTTGGGAACGACTCCCAAAACATGACTACCTCATAAAAATGCAGTTATTGACACACCTCTCATTAACCCAAGGCTACCTCCCCCATACACTAAATAAATCTTTCTCTCACCTAGCACCTGACCAAGATGATTTGCTGATTCTAAAAACTCCATTTCTTTTTCAGGACTAGATCCAATGAAAACATAAGCATTTCTTATGTGATGACCTGAGGAACTTACCATTTCTACACACTTCTATATTTGTTGAATGTATGGGTTGAGTAGAAATGAAAGGAAGGAAGGGAGGATTTTATAGATGAGAAATTAAAAAGACAATCATACCACCTATATGTAGGCCAACTAGAGTCTCTTGCACACTCTCTCTCTCTCTCTCTATTTATTTATTTATTTATTTTTGAAAAAGCATGTGTATGTACAGGTAATTATGATTGTGGCTCACATCTTCCCTAGGTTTTACGTCCAAGAACAACTAAAACGCCCTCTATGGGTCGGGGATAGGCTTCCCATCTAGTTTTCTTAAAAACTAGCAAACATGGTCTTTTTTAGTGAGATTCTCAAGACTATGCCAAGCATGTTCTTTATGAAAATGAGTTCATAAGTCATGAATTGCACGATGCTTATCTCCACTATGATGAGACTTAAGAGTCAATAGAAGATTATCTAAAAACTCTCTTCATTTTGAAATAAATCCAACCTTTTGACAATTTTCATAGGTTTTGCAGAATGCATGTGATTTCTTAAATATAGTGGGCTAGTAAAATCTACTTTGTAAGATTTCTGCAGTCCTCTTTTTTGACGAGAAATGATCCCCACGTGCCTTAGAGTGATAAAATTTAATGACATTACTTACCTCATTGTAGGGTGATTGTGCATCAAAAGTGTCATTAAGTCTCTTATTTTACATATGTATTTATTGTTTTTATTTGGTTTTTTTCATAATAATTGATGTGCTTTTCAATAATGAAGTTTGTTTTAATGTTTCAACAGCTTTTTGGAGCTTAAATGAATTAATTCAGGAAATTCAACGTCGGAATTCAGAACAAAGAATTGAAGAGACATTTAGTTGAAGATTGAAGCAAATCTTGGTTCAAATAAGTGCTCCAAATTTGTCCCAAAAATCAATTCTATTCCAATTCTAGAAAAGAATATCATATGATCTATTTTAAGCCCAAACTTGCCTTATGTTGTGTGCAAACTTCAACCATTAAACACTTAAGGTTTCAATGTCAATCTTAGCCCAAATAATAGGTAAATTTGTATACTTATTTGATGCTTAAATTCAACCCCAAATCAGCCCCAAATCAACCTTCAAATCAGCCCAAACACAATCCAAGATCTTACATGTCCACATAACAACAATTGATTTATTTTGGGTAATCCATTGATCCAAGAAGGCAAGCACATGGATGGAAAGCTGGAGGGGACATTTTTACATTATTTTGGGTCAAAAAGAAGAAAGAGATAGCTCATAAATGAGGAAGAAAAACGTGCACCAAAGTGGTTGTAAAACTGTCCTGATTTGATTTTTCAGAACACCTTTCGGTGTTTTGCCCATACCTTTTGACTCAGGTGTCCAAATGAGCTGTTCTTTAATGATCTGGAAAGGTGACAGAATTTTCTATAAATATGTCTCTAATAGACATCTCGAGAAAAAGGCTTCTAAGGGGGTCTAAATTGCTGTACAAAGTTAGCATCAGATTTGTGTCTGAATTTTTACTGAAATTGTGTTGTGTTCTTCTTTATAGATTTCGATTCTTGACACGACTAAAAGATTGATGTCTTCTCCCAAGTGCAGGAGTGTCGAAGTAATAAATAACCCGGCAAGACCGGGGTCGAACCACAGGGAGGTTATTTGTACAAATTATAAATAACAATAATACAACAATAATAACAATAACAATAACAACAACAAGAATAATAATAATAACAATAATAATAGTAATACTAATAATACTACTAATAATAATAATAATAATAATAACAGTAGTAGTAGTAGTAGTAGTAGTAACAGTAATAGTAATAATAATAATAATAAAAAAGAAAAAGAAGAAGAAGAAGATGATGAGAACTTGAAGATGGAAAATTAATGTAAGGATTAAACAATAATAATAACAAATGTCAAGGTTAGAGGTTCCACTAATGGTATATCAAACAAGTATAGTATAAACTCTTATTATTGAATTGGAAACCACATACAAAGGAGGTTCCAATCAGATTATATATTATTAACATGATTACATTAGTCATCTTATTCAATTAATGCTAATACTTGTAAATCTCGTCAAGCATTCATGATTATAACTTATATTGACAACAAATGAAGTTCCTTTCATAGCTCAGGTGTCGGTTATACCATACATTATGGGCTATGAAAGTGCCAAGCATTTGTTGTACCAAGTGTTATACAACATAAATCAAGATTAATCATTTAACAAGCAAAGTATTAAAGAGTGAACAAGATAACAAATATAAAACATGTTAGTATCAAACATTAAAGTCCATATTAAGTTTATAAATCAAGATTAGCCATTTAACAAGCAAAGTATTAAAGAGTGAACAAGATAACAAATATAAAACATGTTAGTATCAAACATTAAAGTCCATATTAAGTTTACATTATACTTATTCTCACACCATTAGTGTAACCTTTTCACCTTGACATAACTAACTTAGCTAGACATAATGAAAGAAAGCAAAATAGATAAACAAAATAAGAACATAAAAGCTAACTAAGTAAAGGAAAGGAAATGAAAGGCATAAACTTAATATTAATGAAAACAAAGCATAAAAAATACAAAGAGAGAAAGGAAGAGAATGATCTTGATCTGGAAACCAAGATGCCTAAATGCATGGCAAATGCCTCCTTTTATAGGCCAAAATTGGGAACTATTGATTTGATGACTAATTGATAAGTGGGTGGCCAACTTTTGACTTGGTGACAATCCTTATCTTCTCTTGTCTACCCAAAACGTCATTGATAACGTCCAAATTGGAGCCAGTTGCAAACATGAAAGTTGTAGACAATTGTCTCAGCTTTCTTGTGTAAACACTTCAGCTCATTTGGACTTCTAGAACTCTAGATATGGCCAAAATACTGAACAGTGCTCGGGCTGGAAGACAGATTCAGGCTTCTTTGTTGTTACTACAATTTGGACTTGAAAATGGGCTTTTTAGATCTTGGGCTCCATATGAAAGTTGTAGGCCTATGTCTTACCTTTCCATCCATGTAAATTGGAACTAAATCTGAGATATATAGCTCCAGATATGACCCAATTACCGAACTGTGTTCCGGTTTGGATTGCACTGACATCTCTTTTCTAAGTTTGGTCATCTCTTTATCCTTGCAATTTAAGTTCTTAAAGTCATCAATCAATCCTTTCATTTATGTGATAGGCCTGCATTTAAAATGAACATTTACCATAAATTAAAGGTATCTTATATTATTAGATATATTATTATAAAACATGCTTTGGTTAAGGAGTTATTGATACTTCAAGTGCAAAATGATGATATAAAACCATGATAAAAATGCACTTTTAAGTACTAATCACACCCCCCAACCAGCTTATTACTAGTCCCTAGTAATCAAAGCGTAAAATAGAAAAACAATTTGCAAATTCCACAAAGCAAGGTATTCATCATTTAACTTCCATTAATCCATCCAGATAAACAAACTCTCATTAAATTTATATATCTGCTCCTAATCTCTTTCTTGGATCCCAATCAAGGATGATGGTGGTTGAGGTGAGTTCTTTAAGATATGAATGAATCTTAATGTTTATCTTCTCATTTTCTTCATGAATGATTTATTATTGCAAAGAAATTTTAGAAACCATTTAGGTAATGTTATAATCTTGAATTTTTATGCACAAACTTTAGTTTTGGTATAGAGATTGCTTGATTCAATGTCTTACTTAATATGAAAGTACTTGTTCATTCTTAAGCAATAATCAATCTTCATCCTTTTAAACTTCATTGTAATATCTTCCGATCTAATATCACCATCATTGATATTAGGTTGAGTTATCTTATATATGTTGAAGAAATCACCAATACATCACCATTAAAATTGATTTGGACCAAGATTTACTTTTTCTTATCATTTAAAATCTATTTACACGTTTTCATCTTTCAAAACAAATGCATCAATTATTTTCAACCAAGTTATTATTAATTTAATTTCTCTTGAGTTTTTTTAGTTACCTAGCTTATTTTCTAAATCTAGCTCTCTGTGGATATGACCTCGATCTTACCGAGTTAATTGCTACATCGCACACTCGTGCACTTGCAAGATAAAACAAGCCGAACATAAAAAGCGGTCAAGCAATTTTGGCGCCGTTGTCGGGGAGCTAGCAAGCAAAGGTAACAAATTTAGATTTGATTATTGGAAAAAACAAAAAAAGATCATATATAAAAATCAATTAGCTGGTTTTACCGCTTCAAAAAAAATTGAAAAAAAAATTCAAATGGCTGGTTTTACCGCCTAAAAAAAATTGACCTCAACTTTTCGGATATTGGACTGTTGGACTACTAATTGTTAGCTTTTGTTTGGTTCAACCATTTTTCTTTTGATGTTTATTCTAATTAGTTTATAATATTTATTGTTTATATTATAAGGCTGGTTTTACCGCCTCTTGTTTATTTTATTTTATCTAGTTGTATTGTTGTTATTATTATTATTATTATTGTACTTGGCTGGTATTACCGCCTCTTGTTTATTTTTTATTTTTTTTGTTTTATTGTGATTATTTTTCTTATATTTATTGTTTGAAGTACTTGGCTGGTATTACCGCCTCTTTATTCATGCTTGTTATAATTGTCTTTTAATGTTTATTATTGTTAATATTGCTTATTAGTTGAAGTGTGAATTTTCTAATTTGTTGTATTTTTATTTTTGAGCTATTACTTTATCTTCTACATTTCATTTACTTTTATTTGCAATCTTCTTTTTCTTTTTTTCCTTTCTTTTCATATTCATATAATTGTTATATTATTATTATTATTATTATTTTCATCATGGCTAATGTTGAAGATGTAGAGGGTGAAGGGAGTGTTCAAGGAAATGGACCTCCACAATTCAATGATCAACCTAATTTTCGAACTCTTAGAGAGTATCTTTACCCAGCTAGACTAAGTACACCTTCGTGTATTATCTTGCCTCTGAACCAACAAGCTTTCAATTTGAAACCAGGCATGATCCAACTTCTTCCCACATATCATGGTATGGATTCTGAAAATCCATATATACACATTAAGGACTTTGAAGAGGTATGTAATACTTTTATTGATAGAACATACACTGAAGAAACTATTCGGCTGAAATTATTCCCATTCTCTCTAAAGGATAAAGCCAAGCTTTGGCTAAACTCCCTGCGTCCTTGGTCTATAGGTACATGGAGAGAAATGCAAGCTGAATTTTTGAAAAAATACTTCCCCACACATAGGACAGCAGCCTTACAACGTCAAATGATGAATTTTTCTTGTAGTCAAAATGAGTCATTTCACTAAGCTTGGGAAATGTTCAAAGACTTGTTAAATGCATGCCCCCACCATGGTTTTGAGATGTGGAGGTTAGTGAGTTTCTTTTATGACTCTCTTACCACAGATTTTAAAAAGCTAGTGTCAACCATGTGCAATGGTGAGTTTTATGACAAAGAACCAAGTGAGGCCTTTGATTTTTTTGATCAATTGGTTGAAAACACAAAGCAATGGGAGACTTCTCTCCTAGTTCATGTTGAGTCTAGAAACACCATTTCTCATTCAAGTGGAAAGTTTCAATTGAAAGAGACTGATGACCTCAATGCTAGATTAGCCTCATTGGCTAGCAAAGTAGAGTCTCTTGAGATTAAAAAAGTGCTTGTCATGAGTGAACAATGACACGACTAAAAGGTTGATGTCTTCTCCCAAGTGCAGGAGTGTCGAAGTAATAAATAACCCGGCAAGACCAGGGTTGAACCACAGGGAGGTTAATTATACAAATTATAAATAACAATAATAATAAAACAATAACAACAAGAATAATAATAATAACAATAATAACAATAACAATAACAATAACAATAACAATAACAATAATAATAATAATAATAATAATAATAATAATAGTAGTAGTAGTAGTAGTAGTAATAATAATAACAATAATAAAGAAAACGAAGGAGAAGAAGAAGAAGAAGATGAGAACTTTGAGATGGAATATTAATGTAATGATTAAACAATGATAATAACAAATATCAAGGTTAGAGGTTCCACTAATGGTATGTCAAACAAGTATAGTATAAACTCTTATTTTTCAATCGGAAACCACACATAAAGGAGGTTCCAATTAGATTATAGATTGTTAACATGATTACATTAGTCATCTTATTCGATTAATGCTAGTACTTATAAATCTCATCAAGCATTCATGATTATAACTTATGTTAACAACAAATCAAGTTCCTTTCATAGCTCAGGTGTCGGTTATACCATACAGTATGAACTATGAAAGTGCCAAGCATTTGTTGTACCAAGTGTTATACAACATAAATCAAGATTAGCCATTTAACAAGCAAAGTATTAAAGAGTGAACAAGATAACAAATACAAAACATGTTAGTATCAAACATTAAAGTCCATATTAAGTTTACACTATACTTATTCTTACACCATTAGTGTAACCTTTTCACCTTGACATAATAAACTTAGCTAGACATAATAAAAGAAAGAAAAATAAATAAATGAAAGGAAATGAAAGGCATAAACTTGATATTAATGAAAGCAAAGCATAAACATTACAAAAAATACAAAGAGAGAAAGCAAGAGCATGATCTTGATCTGGAGACCAAGATACCTAAATGCATGGCAAATGCCTCCTTTTATAGGCCAAAATTGGGAACTATTGATTTGATGACTAATTGATGAGTGGGTGGCGAACTCTTGACTTTGTGACAATCCTTATCTT
The DNA here is from genome assembly GCF_000495115.2 of Populus euphratica. Classification (NCBI taxonomy): domain Eukaryota; kingdom Viridiplantae; phylum Streptophyta; class Magnoliopsida; order Malpighiales; family Salicaceae; genus Populus; species Populus euphratica. Next base: position 19,197 of record NW_011501217.1, read on the forward strand.
CTCTTGTCTGCCCAAAACGTCATTGATAACGTCAAAATTGGAGCCACTTGAAAACATGAAAGTTGTAGGCAATTGTCTCAGATTTCTTGTAAACAATTCAGCTCATTTGGACTTCTAGAACTCCAGATATGGCTAAAATACTGAGCAGTGCTCGGGCTAAAGGATAGCTTCGGGCTTCTTTGTTGTTGCAATAATTTGGACTTGAAAATGGCCTTTTTAGATCTTAGGCTCCATAAGAAAGTTGTAGGCCTATGTCTTACCTTTCCATCCATATAAAGTAGACCTAAATCTAAGATCTATAACTGCAGATATGACCCAATTATCGAATAATGTTCTAATTTGGATTGCATCGACATCTCTTTTCTAATTTGGGTCATCTCTTTGCCCTTGCAATTTAAGTTCTTAAAGTCATCAATCAATCCTTTCATTTATGTGATAGGCCTGCATTAAAAATAAACATTTACCAATCAATCAATCCTTTCATTTATGTGATAGGCCTGCATTAAAAATAGACATTTACCACAAATTATAGGTATCTTGTATTATTAGATACATTATTATAAAATATATTTTAGTTAAGGAGTTATTGATACTTCAAGTGCAAAATGATGATATAAAACCATGATAAAAATACACTTTTAAGTACTAATCAAACAACAAGAGGAAAGTTGTGTTGTTTGTGAGAGCAAAGGGCATAGGACAACTGAGTGTCCTACCATTCCAGCCTTCAAGGAAGTGCTATATGGCCAAACTTCTGATTCAAGTAATGTTAGAAAGCCATTTCCAAACCAAGTAGGCAATCCCTACTCTGAGACCTATAATCCTGGATGGAGGAACCACCCAAATTTTGGATGGAGAAATGAGGGCTCTTCGGTACCTTAAACATTTCAACCTCCACCCCAACCATTTCATGCTCCCACACATAACACATATCAACCACCTCATAAGAGATCCCTAGAGGATACTCTTCAATAATTCATGCAAACACAAGGAGGAATCAACAACCAAGCTTACAAATTCCAAAACCAGACCAATAGGACCTTAGATGACATTCGAAGTCAACTAACTAAGTTGACTCAATCACTAAGCATTCAAGAGAAGGGAAAAATCCCAGCTCAACCAATGCCCAATCCCAGAGGTCAGGTACACATGAGTGAATCCTCACCTAGTGAACCTTCAAACCATGAACAAGTCCAAGCCATCACTACCCTTAGAAGTGGAAAGATTGTTGACAAAGGTATAGGTTTTAGGATTCCTAAAGGTATTGTGGAGGAGAAATATAGGGAAGGTGAAGAGGGAATCAAAACACAAGTGACAAATGAGAGTTTTAGTGACAAAGAAGGTGAGATAAATGAGAAAGAGATGAGTGAGAAAGGAGATGATTCAAGAAAAATTGGAGTCAAAGTGAGTGATTTAGAATTTGTTCCTAGAGCACCATTTCCATAAAGGTTAGGGAAACCTAAACAAGATCTTATAAACTCAGAAATCTATGAATTGTTTAAACAAGTGAAAGTCAATATTCCACTCCTTGATGCAATTAAACAAGTTCCATCTTATGCAAAGTTTCTTAAGGATTTATGCACAGTCAAAAGGAGATTGAATGTGAAAGAAAGAGCTTTTCTGACTGAACATGCTAGTGCCATCATCCAGTTTAAGACCCCTCCCAAATACAAAGATCCTGGTTGTCCTACCATTTCATGCATTATTGGAAGTCATAAGATAGATCAAGCTTTGTTGGATTTAGGAGCAAGTATGAATTTAATACCCTACACTGTTTACGAACAATTAGGTTTAGGAGAAATCAAGCCTACTCGAATCACCCTTCAATTAGCTGATAGGTCAATCAAGATTTCCAGGGGTATCGTTGAGGATGTGTTGGTCCAAGTAGATAAATTCTACTTTCCTATTGATTTTGTAGTGTTATACACCGCACCAATTCAAGGTTCTAATGCTCCCATCCCAGTCATTTTAGGGAGACCTTTCCTAGCTACATCCAATGCCTTAATTAACTGTAGAAATGGGGTGATGAAATTGTCTTTTGGGAATATGACTGTGGAGATGAACATATTCAATGTCTCCAAACAAATTGGGGAACATGAGGACATTAGAGAGGTAGATTTGATCCAAACAGTTTGTCAAGAACACTTTGAGAGAGTGTGGATCAAGGATCCATTAGAGAGAACTTTAATTCATGATGAAAGATTTTGTTATTTGGAATGTGTTGATGAGGAAGTAAGAGAACTCGAGACTTATCTAGATCCAATGCCTATTATGTCAATAGGTCAATGGACCCCATCGTTTAAGCCTTTGATTTCACCCCATGTGAAAGTTGAGGCATCTCTTGTCCAGCCTTATAAACCAGAAAGGAAGCCTTTACCGAGTGATCTTAAATATGCATTTCTAGAGGAAGATGAATCATATCCTATTATGATCTCATCAAAACTTAGCATAGAGCAAGAACAAAAACTTTTGAGAGTGGTGAGAAAACACAAGAAAGCAATTGGGTGGAAAATTACTGACTTGAAAGGAATTAGCCCTCTTTTATGTACACATAGAATCTATCTTGAAGAAGAGGCTAAATCTGTGAGGCAAATGCAAAGACGATTGAACCCAAACATGAAGGAAGTAGTGAGAGGTGAAGTGCTTAAGCTACTTGATGCAGGTATCATTTACCCTATTGCAAACTCAAAATGGGTTAGTCCAACCCAAGTTTTCCCTAAACAATTTGGAGTCACGGTAGTGAAGAATGAAAATAATGAGTTGGTACCAACTAGAATCCAAACTGGATGGCGTATGTGCATTGATTATCGTAAATTGAACATGGTGACTAGGAAGGACCATTTTCCGCTTCTATTTTTAGACCAAGTGCTTGAAAGAGTAGCTGGAAGAGCTTTCTATTGTTTTCTTGATGGATACTCAGGTTACAACCAAATTGAGATTTCTTTAGAAGACCAAGAAAAAACCACTTTCACTTGTCCTTTTGGTACCTATGCTTATAGAAGAATGCCTTTTGGTTTGTGTAATGCACCAGCCACTTTTCAAAGGTGTATGATGAGTATCTTTAGTGACATGGTGGAAATTTTTTTGGAAGTTTTCATGGATGATTTTTCAGTTTATGGGGATTCTTATGAGTTGTGTCTAATGCATTTAGAAAAAGTCCTTGAAAGATGTGAAGAGAGCAATCTTGTACTCAATTGGGAGAAGTGTCATTTTATGGTGACACATGGCATTGTCTTAGGTCACATTGTCTCTTCAAAAGGAATATAGGTAGATAAGTCAAAAGTGGAAATCATTCAAAAATTACCTACCTTAGGACTGTGAAAGATGTGAGATCCTTTTTAGGACATGCTGGTTTTTATCGAAGATTCATTCATTCTTTTAGTACCAGTGCCAAACCATTATGTAACTTGTTGTCACAAGATGTCCAATTTGATTGGACATCAAAATGTCAAGAAGCTTTTGAAAAGCTTAAAGGGTTGTTGACAACTACACCAATCATGCAAGCTCCTGATTGGTCTTTACCATTTGAACTGATGTGTGATGCTAGTGATTTTGCGGTTGGGGCTATTTTAGGGTAAAGAAAAGACAAGAAACCTCATGTCATATATTATGCTAGCAAGACTTTGAATGATGCTCAATTGAACTACGCTACAACTGAAAAAGAACTCTTAGTTGTGGTCTTTGCATTAGACAAGTTTAGGTCTTATTTGGTTGGATCTCTTGTTATTGTTTTCACTGATCATGCAGCATTGAAATATTTGCTCACAAAACAAGATGCCAAACCACATTTGATTCGATGAATCCTCCTACTCCAAGAGTTTAACCTTGAAATTCGAGATAAAAAGGGAGTAGAGAATGTAGTGGCTGATCATTTGTCTCGTCTTTCAAGCTATGAGACCATAATTGATGAATCTCCAATAAATGAACTCTTTGCTGATGAAAATTTATTTTGTGCAGGTACTGTCTCCTACATTGGTTCTCCATGGTATGCTGACATAGCAAATTATCTAGCCACAAGTCAGATTCCTTCTCATTGGTCTAAACTTGACAAACAAAAATTCTTGCGCAATGTGCGCACCTTTTTTTGGGATGACCCCTACCTATTTAAATACTGTCCTGACCAAATTATTAGGCGGTGCATCCTTGATCATGAAATTCCAAGTGTCATTAATTTTTGTCATGCATTAGCCTGTGGTGGGCATTTCTCTTCCAAGAAAACCATTGCCAAAATCTTGCAGTGTGGTTTTTATTGGCCCACCATGTTTAAAGATGTTCATGCCTTCTGTGTTGCATGTGACCGATGCCAACGACTAGGTAGCCTCACTAGGCGTAACATGATGCCCCTTAACCCCATCCTTGTTTTGGAAATATTTGATTGTTGGGGGATTGATTTCATGGGACCTTTTCCAAGTTCATTTGGTTACCAATTCATCCTTGTAGCTGTTGATTATGTGTCTAAATAGGTGGAGGCCATTGCATCTCGAACCAATGACCATCGAGTTGTGGTCAAATTCTTGAAAGAAAATATTCTCTTGTTTTGGCATGCCCCAGGCTATGATTAGTGATGGGGGAAAACATTTTTGTAACAAACCCGTTGGGATTTTGATGAGAAAATATGGTGTAATTCACAAGGTCAGTACCCCCTATCACTCACAAACTAGTGGCCAAGCTGAGTTGGCAAATAGGGAGATCAAGAACATTTTAGAGAAAACAGTCAATCCAAACCGTAAAGATTGGTCCATACAACTAGTTGATGCTTTGTGGGCATATCGCACTGCTTATAAGACCTCTTTAGGAATGTCTCCTTATAGGCTAGTTTATGGAAAACCTTGTCATCTCCCTGTTGAGATTGAGCATCGTGCATATTGGGCCATTCGGCAATTCAATGACAATGAAAACGAGGTTAGCAAAAATAGAAAGCTTCAATTGGATGAACTAGAGGAGCTGAGAAATGATGCATTTGAAAATGCAAAAATTTCAAAACATAAGATGAAAACTTTGCATGATACATATATTCTTAGAAAATCCTTTCATGTTGGTCAAAAGGTTCTCTTGTATAATTCACGATTACATCTCTTTCCTGGGAAGTTGAGGACAAAATGGATTGGTCTATTTGTGATTAAATCCATCTCTGAGCATGGTGCATTTGAGGTAGAAAATCCCAAGAATGGAAATATTTTCAAAGTAAATGGTCATCGATTGAAACCTTATCTTGAAAACGTTGTGGCTGAAGTTGAGACATTGGATCTTGAAGATCCAATACCATTGTAGTATCAGAAGTAATGAGTTTTTATTTTTATTTTTATTTTTTTCTTCCATCTCTTATATTTTCTTGTTCATGCATTCGGGACAATGCATTATTTTAAGTTGGGGGGGGTGTGAGGTTCTTTATTTTCAAAAAAAAAAAACATCAATGTTTTCTTTTAGTTGTGATATGCAGGTTAAGAAAAAAAATCAAGCAAGAAGTCAGCTCATGCCCAATTCAATCAGACATTCATCCTTGAAAACAGAAGGGGAGTAACAATTTTCTAATCTTTATACTTTTCTTCTCTTTCTCTTTTATATTAAGGATAATGTAAAACTTAATTTTAGATATTTCATTATGTTGAATGCTTGAGATAACCATTCTTGTTAAAAAAAAAAACTTGCATTTGTATGTGAATGAGACTTGTTTAGGATCATCATTACATTTTTGGATTCATTATTATGTTGAACATTGCATGCTTTAATTTGGGATAGATAATATCTTATAAAGAAGATATAACATGCTTTTTTTTAGATTACTGAAGTACATCTTTCCTTGTAAAAGTTGTGTGCGTTGTGTAATTATGCATGAAAGATGAGTATGATGCTTTACTTGTGATTATCCCTTTTGATCCAGTCCTAAACAAGGTTTAAGTAAATAGAGTAATAATTATTACACAAATAAATAAATAAATGTGTACAAAGTTCTATCTACTCCAATGTTTTGAGTTGCTCAGTAACTAGGGGTATTCATCACAAATGTTTATCTTTACGTCAAACGGCAGCTTAAAATATGAGTATGCAAAGCACTTTAAGTTTGTGACTTTGTGAGTAACCGGGTGCATCCATCACAAATGTTTGTATTCGCGTCAAAAGGGAAGTGACTACTTAAAGACAAAGAATAAATCATATCTTCAAAAGAAAAAAACAAAGAAAGAAAAAAGAAAGAAAAAAAAATATATAGATATTTCTCTAGTTTGCTACCTTGTTTGTGTTGGTGAGAAGGGAAGATTACAAGTTGAGTTTTCATATGAATCAATTATGTTGGTTGCACGATAAATATGACTGAATTTGGAAATTTTGTATGGATGTTTGATTTAGAGAATGTGAGTATGCTTATTTTTCTTTATTTGCTATTGTGTACACTAAGTTAAAGATACCAATGTTTGCATGATAGGTCCTTCAAGTGTGATGAATCGAGCCTAATTAGGATTGTTATTATTCTTTTTATTTCAAAGGTTTTATGTTTTGTTTTGCTTGAGGACTAGCAAAATCTAAGTTGGGGGGTGTGATTGTGCATCAAAAGTGTCATTAAGTCTCTTATTTTACATATGTATTTATTGTTTTTATTTGGTTTTTTTCATAATAATTGATATGCTTTTCAGTAATGAAGTTTGTTTTAATGTTTCAATAGGTTTTTGGAGCTTAAATGAATTAATTCAGGAAATTCAACGTCAGAATTCAGAACAAAGAATTGAAGAGACATTTAGTTGAAGATTGAAGCAAATCTTGGTTCAAATAAGTGCTTCAAATTTGTCCCAAAAATCAATTCTATTCCAATTCTAGAAAAGAATATCATATGATCTATTTTAAGCCCAAACTTGCCTTATGTTGTGTGCAAACTTCAACCATTAAATACTCAAGGTTTCAATTTCAATCTTAGCCCAAATAATATGTATATTTGTATACTTATTTGATGCTTAAATTCAGCCCCAAATCAACCTTCAAATCAGCCCAAACACAATCCATGATCTTACATGTCCACACAACAACAATTGATTTATTTTGGGTAATCCATTGATCCAAGAAGGCAAGCACATGGATGGAAAGTTGGAGGGGACATTTTTACATTATTTTGGGTCAAAAAGAAGAAAGAGATAGCTCATAAATGAGGAAGAAAAACGTGCACTAAAGTGGTTGTAAAGCTGTCTTGATTTGATTTTTCAGAACACCTTTCGGTGTTTTACCCATAACTTTTGACTCCGGTGTCCAAATGAGCTGTTCTTTAATGATCTGGAAAGGTGACAGAATTTCCTATAAATATATCTCTAATAGACATCTCGAGAAAAAGGCTTCTAAGGGGATCTAAATTGCTTCCAAAGTTAGCATCAGATTTGTATCCGAATTTTTACTGAAATTGTGTTGTGTTCTTCTTTATAGATTTCGGTTCTTTAGCTTGTAAAACTTATTATTTTAGTTTAATTCAAGTTATTTCATGTTTATTAAAGTGTTCTTATATATAATCATGGTTGGTTAATGATTAGTACTTAAAAGTGCATTTTTATCATGGTTTTATATCATCATTTTGCACTTGAAGTATCAATAACTCCTTAACTAAAATATGTTTTATAATAATGTATCTAATAATATAAGATACCTATAATTTGTGGTAAATGTCTATTTTTAATGCAGGCCTATCACATAAATGAAAGGATTGATTGATGACTTGAAGAACTTAAATTGCAAGGATAAAGAGATGGCCAAACTTAGAAAAGAGATGTCGGTGCAATCCAAACCGGAATACTGTTCGCTAATTGGGTCATATCTGGAGCTACAGAGCTCAGATTTAGGTCCAATTTATATGGATGGAAAGGTAAGACATAGGCCTACAACTTTCATATGGAGCCCAAGATCTAAAAAGGCCATTATCAAGTCCAAATTATAGCAACAACAAAGAAGCCCGAATCTGTCTTCCAGCCCGAGCACTGTTCGGTATTTTGGCCATATCTGGAGTTCTAGAAGTCCAAATGAGCTGAAGTTTTTACACAAGAAAGCTGAGACAATTGCCTACAACTTTCATGTTTGCAACTGACTCCAATTTGGACGTTATCAATGACGTTTTGGGCAGACAAGAGAAGATAAGGATTGTCACCAAGTCAAAAGTTGGCCACACACTTATCAATTAGTCATCAAATCAATAGTTCCCAATTTTGGCCTATAAAAGGAGGCATTTGCCATGCATTTAGGCATCTTGGTTTCCAGATCAAGATCATGTTCTTCCTTTCTCTCTTTGCATTTTTTATGCTTTGCTTTCATTAATATTAAGTTTATGCTTTTCATTTCCTTTCCTTTACTTAGTTAGCTTTTATGTTCTTATTTTGTTTATTTATTTTGCTTTCTTTCATTATGTCTAGCTAAGTTAATTATGTCAAGGTGAAAAGGTTACACTAATGGTGTGAGAATAAGTATAATGTAAACTTAATATGGACTTTAATGTTTGATACTAACATGTTTTATATTTGTTATCTTGTTCACTCTTTAATACCTTGCTTGTTAAATGACTAATCTTGATTTATGTTGTATAACACTTGGTACAACAAATGCTTGGCACTTTCATAGCCCATAATGTATGGTATAACCGACACCTGAGCTATGAAAGGAACTTGATTTGTTGTTAACATAAGTTATAATCATGAATGCTTGACGAGATTTACAAGTATTAGCATTAATTGAATAAGATGACTAATGTAATCATGTTAACAATATATAATCTGATTGGAACCTCCTTTGTGTGTGGTTTCCAATTCAATAACAAGAGTTTATACTATACTTGTTTGATATACCATTAGTGGAACCTCTAACCTTGACATTTGTTATTATTATTGTTTAATCCTTACATTAATTTTCCATCTCCAAGTTCTCATCATCATCTTCTTCTTCTCTTTCTTTATTATTATTATTATTATTACTACTACTACTACTACTACTAGTATTATTATTATTATTATTATTATTATTATTATTATTATTATTATTGTTGTCGTTATTACTATTATTGTTGTTTATAATTGTTGGTTGTTGTTATTGTTGTTTTATAATTGTTGTTTATAATTTGTACAATTAACCTCCCTGTGGTTCGACCCCGGTCTTACCGGGTTATTTATTACTTCGACACTCCTGCACTTGGGAGAGGACATCAATCTTTTCGTCGTGTCAGTTAATCTCTTTCTTGGATCCCAATCAAGGATGATGGTGGTTGAGGTGAGTTCTTTAAGATATGAATGAATCTTAATGTTTATCTTCTCATTTTCTTCATGAATGATTTATTATTGCAAAGAAATTTTAGAAACCATTTAGGTAATGTTATAATCTTGAATTTTTATGCACAAACTTTAGTTTTGGTATAGAGATTGCTTGATTCAATGTCTTACTTAATATGAAAGTACTTGTTCATTCTTAAGCAATAATCAATCTTTATCCTTTTAAACTTCATTGTAATATCTTCCGATCTAATATCACCATCATTGATATTAGGTTGAGTTATCTTATATATGTTGAAGAAATCACCAATACATCACCATTAAAATTGATTTGGACCAAGATTTGCTTTTTCTTATCATTTAAAATCTATTTACACGTTTTCATCTTTTAAAACAAATCCATCAATTATTTTCAACCAAGTTATTATTAATTTAATTTCTCTTGAGTTTTTTTTTTGTTACCTAGCTTATTTTCTAAATCTAGCTCTCTATGGATATGACCTCGATCTTACCGAGTTAATTGCTACATCGCACACTCGTGCACTTGCGAGTTAAAACAAGTCGAACATAAAAAGTGGTCAAGCATAGGGAATGCATCTCTGAAATATTTAATCAGGACAATAATTAAATAAGAAAGGGTCATCCCAATAAAAATTTTGCATGTTGCTTAAAACATTTCTTTTGTCTTCGGTACTCTAGTAAACTGGCAAAAATCCAAAAGCAAGAAAATTGATATTTTTAGCAAACCAAGGCATTAAACTAAGAAAAAGTAAAGATTCATCAGGAAAGTAATCATTGATTGGTGTGATGTCGAGTGTCGAATCTATTGTCATTTTTGATAAAAGATTCGTATTAACATTTTTTATGCCTTTTTCATCCTCGATTTCTTCCTGATTGTCATAACATGAGGAAATGAAAGTGATGGTGGAGAATCAGTCTTTTTATTACAATGTTCAGATTCAACCCCTTCCTTATCCTTAGAGATTGACTCATCATCTTTCTCACAAGGTTCAAGAATTAGTTTTTGAATAACTTTAGCACTACGAAGAGTGATGACTGATTTGAGTTGATCCATATATTGACTTCCAAAACTATTTGCATTTGCATTGTATTGCCCCTTGAGATTTTGTTGTGGTTGAGATAGAAACTTACCTTTCTCTTGAAAGCTGAGAGCAGATGTGGATTTTACAAGAGTATCTTTAAAATCTGTTATGCTTTGAGTAAGTTAAGTGTTGATTGTCTTTTGCTTTTCAATAAATACATATAAAGTTTCCTCAAGATATCTTTTAAAAGGTGGAGCATAAGAAGGTTCATATCCATAAGAATTTTGGAAATTATGGTGTGCTTGAAATTATGGTGGTGAAGTTTGTGCATTATCATTCCTCCAATTAAAATTTTGATGATTTCGCCAACTAACGTTATATGTTTGCGAGCATGGGTTATCATTGGGCCTTTGGAAACTGTTTAAAGTATGAGCTTATTCATGGAGACATTCCTAAAAAGAAGGCAAGGTTGGACAATCATTAGTTGAGTGTTCATTTGTTTCACATATTTGACATGCAATGCCTTGAATAGATTTTAATTAACCATTCTTTTTTAATTCTAGTGCCTCGACTTTTCTAGCTAAAGATGCAAACTTGACTTGGAGGTCATGATCTTCCCTAAGGTTGTACATACCTCTACTAGATGTATGAGGTTAAGTTTTACTCGGTACCTCATATGTGACTGTAGTGTCCCAATTTTGAGCATTTTTAGCTAGCAAGTCTAGGTAATTCATTGCTTTATTAGGGTCTTTATCTTCAAAGGTTTCATTACATATTAATTCAACCATTTGCCTATCTTTAGGTGTTAAGCCTTCATAACAATATGAAACCAATCTCCATATCTTAAAACCATGATGAGGACAAGTATTAAGCAAGTCTTGATACCTATTTCAATATTGATAAAATGTTTCTCCTGGTTTTTGAGTAAAAGTGGTGATTTGTCTTTTGAAAGAGTTTGTTCTATGAGATGGAAAAAACTTTTTTAAAAACTGTTGTTGCATTTCATCCTAAGCACGAATGGATCCAGGTCTTAAATTTTATAGCCATGTTTTAGCTTTATCTTTTAATGAAAAAGGAAAAAACTTTAATCTGATGGTGTTCATGCTACAATTTGAATCATTATATGTGTTGTAAACCTTCTGAAATTCCCTTAAATGCAAGTATGGATTTTCCAAATCTAAGCCATGAAAAAAAAGTAAAAGTTGAATAATGCCTAGCTTAAAATTGAAATGATGTGCATTAGGAGGGAAAACTATACATGATGATACACTTGTTCTTATGGGATTCAAGTGGTTTCTAAGTATTTTAACACCGTTATTCTTATTATTCTCATTATAAAGTGATTGATTATCTTCTTTGGCTATATTTTCTACAAATGATGAGGATACCCTACAAAGTCTACCACTTAATATATGTGACCACACTTACACGCATGTGTAAGAATAGAATAAAAGGAAGAAGAAAACAAAAGAAACAAAGTTATATACAAGAAAAGTGAAAAGGAAAAATAAAATAAATACTATAATTTATACAAGAACTTACCTCCCTAGCAGTGGCATCAAAAACTAAATACGACCAAAATATTGATGTCTTCTCCCAAGTGCAAGAGTGTCAAAGTAATAAATAACCTAGCAAGACCGGAGTCCAATTATAGGAAGATCAATTGTATAAATTATAGATAATAATAATATAATAATAACAATAACAACAACAATAGTAACAATAATAACACTAAATACTAATAATAATAATAATAGTAATAATATTTTTAATAATAATAGTAATAGTATAATAATAGTACTAGTAGTAATAGCAGTAGTAGTAACAACAATAATAAAAAAGAAGAAGATGATGAGAACATTGAGATGAAATATTAATGTAAGGATTAAAAAATGATAGCAACAAATGTCAAGGTTAGAGGTTCCACTAATGGTATCTCAAACAAGTATAGTATAAACTCTTATTATTCAATTGGAAACCACACATAAAGAAGGTTCCAATCAGATTATGAATTGTTAACATGATTATGTTAGTTATCTTATTTGATTAATGCTAATACTTGTAAATAGTGTTAGGCATCCATGCTTATAACTTATGTTAACAATAAATCAAGTTTCTTTCATAGCACAGGTGTTGATTATACCATATAGTATGGGTTATAAAAGTGCGTCAAACATTTGTTGTACCAAGTGACACGACTAAAAGATTGATGTCTTCTCCCAAGTGCAAGAGTGTCAAAGTAATAAATAACCTGGCAAGACCGGGTTCGAACCACAAGGAGGTTAACTGTACAAATTATAAACAACAATTATAAACAACAACAACAACAACAATAATATTAGTAGCAATAATAATAATAATAATAATAATAATAATAGTACTAGTAGTAGTAATAATAATAATAATAATAATAATAATAATAATAATAATAATAAAGAAAAAGAAGGAGAAGAAGAAGAAAAAGATGATGATGAGAACTTTGAGATGGAATATTAATGTAAGGATTAAACTTGATACTTCAAGTGCAAAATGATCAAGGTTAGAGGATCCACTAATGGTATGTCACACAAGTATAGTATAAACTCTTATTATTCAAGTGGAAACCACACATAAAGGAGGTTCCAATTTGGTCATAGATTGTTAACATGATTACATTAGTCATCTTATTTGATTAATGTTAATACTTGTAAATCTCGTCAAGCATTCATGATTATAACTTATGTTAACAACAAATCAAGTTCCTTTCATAGCTCAGGTGTCGGTTATACCATACACTTATATTATTAGATATATTATTATAAAACATGCTTTGGCTATGAAAATGCCAAGCATTTGTTATACCAAGTGTTATACAACATAAATCAAGATAGTCATTTAACAAGCAAAGTACTAAAGAATGAACAAGATAACAAATACAAAACATGTTAGTATCAAACATTAAAATCCATATTAAGTTTACACTATACTTATTCTTACACCATTAGTGTAACATTTTCACCTTGACATAATAAACTTAACTAAACATAATGAAAGAAAGAAAAATAAATAAATAAAATAAGAACATAAATAAGATAAAAGTTAATTAAGTAAATGAAAGGAAATGAAAGGCATAAACTTGATATTAATGAAAGCAAAGTATAAACATTACAAAAAATACAAAGAGAGAAAGCAAGAGCATGACCCAATTACCTAACAGTGTTCTGGTTTGGATTGCACCGACATCTCTTTTCTAAGTTTGGCCATCTCTTTGTCCTTTCAATTTCAGTTCTTAAATTCATCAATCAATCCTTTTATTTATGTGATAGGCCCGCATTTAAAATGAACATTTACCATGAATTAAAGGTATCTTATATTATTAGATATATTATTAGAAAACATGCTTTAGTTAAGGAGGTATTGATACTTCAAGTGCAAAATGATGATATCAAACCTTAATAAAAGTACACTTTTAAGTATCAATCAATAAATTTTTGTAATCGCATTTTGAGGTAGAGTGCGAAAATACTTTTTTAATTTTTCAAGATTAGTGTCCATTTTCAAATGAGAAATGGAGGTGAGATTCAAAGAATTGCACAAATATATACATAGATATCAGTTACTATGGGAAACTAAAAGAACCAACTTATGTCACGGAGTACCATTGTCTGCCATTTGACCGGGGTGAGGGAAACTAGCAAAAATCATTCAAAAAGAAACACAAAAACAAATGTGAGAAAAACAAAATAATCAACCTTTATCTACAAGATCATTCAAAGTAGTTGATTCATTTTCATTATCAAAGTAAGCTTTCAAACGATGTCTATTTTCTTTAAAAACATTGTTATTCATTAAATTCTCAATATCACAGGCCCCATAAGGATTGCTCCATCTTGATCTTAACTCTTTAGGGAATGCATAGAGTTGAAAATTATAAAACAAAACTTTTTGACCAGTATCAACTTTTTGACAATTTTCACAAGTTTTGCAGAATGCAAGCGTGTCCTTGATCATGGTGGGCCAATAAAATCCATTTTGAAATATTTTTACAGCTGTCTTTTTTAACGAAAAATAACTCCCACATGCTTCAGAATGACAAAGTTTAATGACACTACTTACCTCATTGTCGGGAATGAATCTTTGAAATATTTGATCGGGACAATATTTGAATAAGTTAGAGTCATCCAATAAAAGTTCTTCACTTCGTTCAAAAACTTTTCTTTGTCTTGGGTACTCCAATCAGGTGGCAAATCTCCTAAAGCAAGAAAATTGATATTTTCATCATACCACGACATTGGACTAAGAGAAAGTAATGATTTGTTAGGAAAGTAATCATCGATTGGTGTGATGTTAGATGTCGAATTTGTTGTCACTTTTGACAAAAGATCCGCATCAACATTTTCGGAGCGTTTTTCATCCGTGATTTCTTCCTCAAAATAAATCATTTGGAAATCTTCAGATTCATCCAACTTATTTTTACTTAAATAGATTCAAGTTGATCATAAACTAATTCATCAATATGATCTACTTCTTGTAAATCATTATCATCTCCAGGTAGCTTGCAAATGTTAAAAATATTCATCTCCAATGTCATGTTTCCAAATGATAGCTTCATCAGTCCATTCCTACAATTAATCAATGCATTAGAAGTTGCAAGAAATGGAATACATTAGAAGTTGCAAGAAAAGGACGCCCTAAAATAATAGGAAATGAATTACGTGCTTCAACAGGTTGTGTGTCCAAGACAATAAAATCGACAAGACAAATGAATTTATCGACTTGTACTAATACATCTTCAACTATTCCTCTAGGCACTTTTATAGATCTATCGGCAAGTAAAAGAGTTACAGAAGTTGGTTTTAACTCACCTAGATTGAGACTTTGAAAAACTGAATATGGAAGTAAATTCACACTAGCACCGAGATCAAGGCTCTCTCAATTTTAAGCTCTCCAATAAAGCAAGAAATTGTAGGACAACCAGGGTCTTTATATTTCAAAGCATTATTGTTCTGAAGAATAGCACTTACTTGTTCGGCTAGAAAGGCTTTCTTTTTCACATTCAGTTTCCTCTTCACAGTGCATAAATCTTTCAAAAATTTAGCATAGGAAGGAACGTGTTTAATAGCATCCAGCAAAGGTATATTGATCCTTACTTGTTTGAAAATTTCAAAAATTTCAAAGTTGTGATTGACTTTCCTTTTTTTGTTCATAACTTGAGGAAATGGAAGTGCTGGCGGAGAATCAGTCTTTTGTTTGCAATTTTCAGATTCAACCCCTTCCTTACCCTCAGAGATTGACTCATCATCTTTCTTATAAGGTTCAAGAGAGGGTTTTTCAATAACCTTACCACTGCGAAGAGTAATGACTGATTTGACTTGATCCATGTGTTGGCTTCCGGAACTACTTGCATTTACATTGTATTGCCCCTTGGGATTTTATTGTGGTTGAGATGGAAACTTACCTTTCTCTTGGAAACTGAGAGTAGATGTTAATTTTGCAAGAGTATCTTTAAAATCTGTCATATTTTGAGCAAATTGAGTATTGATTGTCTCTTATTTTTAAATGAATGCATGCAATATTTCCTCAAGATTTCTTCTAGGAGGTGAAGTATAAGGAGGTGCATATCCATGACAATTTTGAAAATTGTGTTGTGTTTGAAATGGTGGTTGTGAAGTTTGTACGTTGTTATTATCACTCTTCCAACTGAAATTTGGGTGATTTCTCCGACCAGGGTTGTATATTTGGGAGTATGGGTTGTGGTTGGCCCTTTTGAAACTGTTTAAAGCATGGGCTTGTTCAAGGAGACATTCCTTAAAAGAAGGCAAGGTTGGATAGTTATTGGTTGAGTGTTCCTTTATTTCACATATTTAACACATAATGTTTTCAACAGATTTTAATTGACCACTCTTTTTTAATTTTAGTGCCTCGACTTTTCTAGCTAAAGATGCAAACTTGGTTTGGAGGTCATGATCTTCCCTAAGGTTGTGCATACCTCCACTTGATGTATGAGGTTGAGTTTTACTTGGTGCTTTATAAGTACCCGCAGTGTCCCAATTTTGAGCATTTTCAACTAACAAGTCTAAGTACTCCATTTCTTCATCAGGGTCTTTATCTTTAAAAGTTCCATTGCACATCAATTCAACCATTTGCTTATCTTTAGGTGTCAACCCTTCATAAAAATGTGAAACCAATCTCCATGTTTCAAAACTATGATGAGGGCAAGTATTAAGTAAGTCTCGATACCTATCCCAACATTGGTAAAAATTTTCTCCTGGTTTTTAAGTGAAAGTAGTGATTTGTCGTTTGAAAGAGTTTGTTCTGTGAGATGGGAAAAACTTCTTTAAAAACTGTTGTTGCCTTTCATCCCAAGCATGAATGGATCCTAGTCTTAAATTTTATAGCCATGCTTTAGCTTTATCTTTTAATGAAAAAGGAAAAAGCTTTAATTTGATGGAGTTCATGCTACAATTTGAATCATTATATGTGTTACAAACCTCCTCAAATTTCCTTAAATGCAAGTATGGATTTTCTAATTCTAAGCCATGAAAAGAAGGTAAAAGTTGAATAATGCCTGATTTAAAATTAAAAAGAGATGCATCGGGAGGAAAAACTATGCATGATGGTACACTTGTTCTTGGAGGATTCATGTGGTCTCTAAGTGTTTTAACACGTTTATTCTCATTATGAAGTGATTGATTATCTTCTTCGGCCATATTTGCAGAAAATGATGAGGATACCTTATAAAGTCTACCACTTGATGTACGTGACCACACTCTCATGCATGTGTAGGAATAGAATAAAAGAAAGAAGAAAACAAAACAAGAAGAAACAAGAACAAAGAAACAAAGTTATATACAAGAAAAGTAAAAAGAAAAAATAAAATAAATACTATAATTTATACAAGAACTTACCTCCTCGACAACGAGGCTAAAAACTTGACACGACTAAAAGATTGATGTCTTCTCCCAAGTGCAGGAGTGTCAAAGCAATAAATAACCCAGCAAGACCAGGGTCGAACCACAAGGAGGTTAATTGTATAAATTATAAACAACAATTATAAACAACAACAACAACAATAATATTAGTAGCAATAATAATAATAATAATAATAATAATAATAATAGTACTAGTAGTAGTAGTAGTAGTAGTAGTACTAATAATAATAAAGAAAAAGAAGAAGAAGAAGAAGAAAAAGATGATGATGAGAACTTTGAGATGGAATATTAATGTAAGGATTAAACAATGATAACAATAAATGTTAAGGTTAGAGGATCCACTAATGGTATGTCAAACAAGTATAGTATAAACTCTTATTATTCAAGTGGAAACCACACACAAAGGAGGTTCCAATTTGATTATAGATTGTTAACATGATTACATTAGTCATCTTATTCTATTGATGCTAATACTTGTAAATCTCGTCAAGCATTCATAATTATAACTTATGTTAACAACAAATCAAGTTCCTTTCATAACTTAGGAGTCGGTTATACCATACAGTATGGGCTATGAAAGTGTCAAGCTTTGTTGTACCAAGCGTTATGCAACATAAATCAAGATTAGTAATTTAACAACCAAAGTATTAAAGAGTAAACAAGATAACAAATACAAAATATGTTAATATCAAACATTAAATTCCATATTAAGTTTACACTATACTTATTCTTACACCATTAGTGTAACCTTTTCACCTTAACATAATAAACTTAACTAAACATAATGAATGAAAGAAAAATAAATAAATAAAATAAGAACATAAATAAGATAAAAGTTAACTAAATAAATGAAAGGAAATGAAAGGCATAAACAAGATATTAATGAAAGCAAAGCATAAACATTACAAAAAATACAAAGAGAGAAAGCAAGAGCATGATCTTGATCTGGAAACCAAGATGCCTAAATGCATGGCAAATGCCTCCTTTTATAGGCCAAAATTGAGATCTATTGATTTGATGACTAATTGATGAGTGGGTGACCAACTCTTGACTTGGTAACAATCCTTATCTTCTCTTGTCTGCCCAAAACGTCATTGATAACATCAAAACTGGAGCCACTTGAAAACATGAAAGTTGTAGACCGATTCGGACTTCTAGAACTCCAGATATGGATCAAACACTGAACAGTACTATAATTTGGACTTGCAAATGGCCATTTTAAGTCTAGGGCTCCTTATATTATTAGATATATTATTATAAAACATGCTTTAGTTAAGGAAGTGTCAAAGTAATAAATAACTTATTAGTACTTAAAAGTGCATTTTTATCAAGGTTTTATATCATCATTTTGCACTTGAAGTATCAATAACTCCTTAACTAAAGCATGCTTTATAATAATATATCTAATAATATAAGATACCTTTAATTTATGTTAAATGTTCATTTTAAATGCAGGCCTATCACATAAATGAAAGGATTGATTGATGAATTTAAGAACTGAAATTGAAAGGACAAAGAGATGGCCAAACTTAGAAAAGAGATGTCGGTGCAATCCAAACCGGAATACTGTTCGGTAATTGGGTCATATCTGGAGTTATAGATCTTAGATTTAGGTCTACTTCATATGGATGGAAAGGTAAGACATAGGCCTACAACTTTCATATGGAGCCCAAGATCTAAAAAGGCCATTATCAAGTCCAAATTGTAGCAACAACAAAGAAGCCCGAATATGTCCTCCAGCCCGAGCACTATTCAGTATCTTGGCCATATCTGGAGTTCTAGAAGTCAAAATGAGCTAAAGTTTTTACACAAGAACGTTGAGACAATTTGCTACAACTTTCATGTTTTCAAGTGGCTCCAATTTTGACATTATCAATGACATTTTGGGCAGACAAGAGAAGATAAGGATTGTCACCAACTCAAGAGTTGGGCACCCACTCATCAATTAGTCATTAAATCAATAGTTCCCAATTTTGGCCTATAAATGGAGGCATTTGCCATGCATTTAGGCATCTTGGTTTCCAGATCAAGATCATGCTCTTGTTTTCTCTCTTTGTATTTTTTCTAATGTTTATGCTTTGCTTTCATTAATATCAAGTTTATGTCTTTCATTTCCTTTCCTTTACTTAGTTAACTTTTATCTTATTTATGTTCTCATTTTGTTTATCTATTTTTCTTTCTTTCATTATGTCTACCTAAGTTTATTATGTCAAGGTGAAAAGGTTACACTAACGGTGTAAGAATAAGTATAGTCTAACTTAATATAGACTTTAATGCTTGATACTAACATGATTTATGTTTGTTACCTTATTCACTCTTTAATACTTTGCTTGTTAAATGACTAGTCTTGATTTATGTTGTATAACTCTTGGTACAACAAATGCTTGGCACTTTCATAGCCGATACTGTATGATATAACCGACACTTGAGCTATGAAAGGAACTTGATTTGTTATTAACATAAGTTATAATCATGAATGCTTGACGAAATTTACAAGTATTAACATTAATTGAATAAGATGACTAATGTAATCATGTTAACAATCTATAATCTGATTGGAACCTCCTTTGTGTGTGGTTTCCAATTCAATAATAAGAGTTTATACTATACTTGTTTGATATACCATTAGTGGAACCTGTAACCTTGACATTTGTTATTATCATTGTTTAATCCTTACGTTAATCTTTCCATATCAAAGTTCTCATCAACTTCTTCTTTTTCTTCTTCTTCTTCTATTATTATTATTACTACTACTACTACCACTACTACTACTACTATTATTATTGTAATTATTGTTATTATTGTTATTACTATTATTATTATTGTTATTGTTGTTGTTACTATTGTCGTTTATAATTTGTACAATTAACCTCCCTATGGTTCGACCCTGGTCTTGCCGGGTTATTTATTACTTCGACACTCCTGCACTTGGGAGAAGACATCAATCTTTTAGTCGTGTCAAGTTTTTGGCGCCGTTGCCGGGGAGGTAAGTTTTGTATAAATTATAATATTTATTTGATTTTCTCTTTTCACTTTTGTTGTATATAACTTTGTTTCTTTTCTCTTGTTTCTTCTTCTTTTGTTTTCTTTTTTCTTTTGTTCTATTCCTACACATGCATGAGAGTGTGGGTACATTACATGATAGGCTTTGTAGGGTATCCTCATCATTTTCAGAAAATATGCTTGAAGAAGATAATCAATCACATCATAATGAGAATAATGAGAACAACCGTGCTAAAACACTTAGAGACCACATGAATCCCACAAGAACAAGTGCACCATCATGCATAGTTTTTCCTCCCGATGCATCTCATTTTAATTTTAAGCCAGACATTATTCAACTTTTACCTTCTTTTCATGGCTTAGAATTGGAAAATCCATACTTGCATTTAAGGGAATTTGAGGAGGTCTGCAACACATATAATAATTTAAATTATAGCATGAACACCATCAGATTAAAGCTTTTTCCTTTTTCATTAAAAGATAAAGCTAAAACATGGCTACAAAATTTAAGACCAGGATCCATTCGTGCTTGGGATGAAATGCAACAATAATTTTTAAAGAAGTTTTTCCCATCTCAGAGAACAAACTCTTTCAAAAGACAAATCACCACTTTCACTCAAAAACCAGGAGAAACATTTTACCAATGATTGGATAGGTATCGAGACTTGCTTAGTACTTGCCCTCATCATGGTTTTGAAACATGGAGATTGGTTTCACATTTCTATGAAGGATTAACACCTAGAGATAGGCAAATGGTTGAATTAATGTGCAATGGAACTTTTGAAGATAAAGACCCTGATGAAGCAATGGAGTAATTAGACTTGTTAGCTGAAAATGCTCAAAATTAGGACATCGCGGGTACTTGTGAGGCATCGAGTAAAACTCAACCTCATACATCTAGTCGAGGTATGTACAACCTTAGGGAAGATCATGACCTTCAAGCCAAGTTTGTATCTTTAGCTAGAAAAGTCGAGGCACTAGAATTGAAAAAGACTGGTCAATTAAAATCTATTGAAAACATTGTGTGTCAAATATGTGAAACAAATGAACACTCAACCACTAATTGTCCAACCTTGCCTTCTTTTAAGGAATGTTTCGATGAACAAGCCCATGCTTTAAACAGTTTTCAAAGGGCCAACCACAACCCATACTCACAAATATACAACCCTGGTTGGAGAAATCACCCAAATTTTAGTTGGAAGAGTGAGAACAACAATGCACAAACTTCACAACCATCGTTTCAAGCACACCACAATTTCCAAAATTCTCATGGATATGCACCTCCTTATGCTCCACCTCCTAGAAGAAATTTTGAGGAAACATTGCATGTATTCATTGAAAAACAAGAGACAATCAATACTCAACTTGCTCAAAACATGACAGATTTTAAAGATACTCTTGCAAAATTAACATCTGCTCTCAGTTTCCAAGAGAAAGGTAAGTTTCTATCTCAACCACAACAAAATCCCAAGAGGCAATACAATGCAAATGCAAGTAGTTTCGGAAGCCAACACATGGATCAAGTCAAATCAGTCACTACTCTGTGCAGTGGTAAGGTTATTGAAAAATCCACTCTTGAACCTTATGAGAAAGATGATGAGTCAATCTCTGAGGGTAAGGAATGGGTTGAATCTAAAACTTTCAAAGAAAAGACTGATTCTCCGCCAGCACTTCCATTTCCTCAAGCCATGACCAAACAAAGGAAAGTCAAGCACAACTCTGAAATTTTTGAAACTTTCAAACAGGTAAGAATCAGTATACCTTTGTTGGATGCTATTAAACAGGTTCCTTCCTATGCTAAATTTTTGAAAGATCTATGCACTATGAAGAGGAAACTGAATGTGAAAAAGAAAGCCTTTTTAGCAGAACAAGTAAGTGCCCTTCTTCAGAACAATAATGCTTTGAAATATAAAGACCCTGGTTATCCTACAATTTCTTGCTTTATTGGAGACCAAAAAATTGAAAGAGCCTTACTTGATCTTGGTGCTAGTGTAAATTTACTTCCATATTCAGTTTTTCAGAGTCTCAAACTAGGTGAGTTAAAACCAACTTCTATATCTCTTTTACTTGCTGATAGATCTGTAAAAGTGCCTAGAGGAATAATTGAAGATGTGTTAGTACAAGTCGATAAATTCATTTATCTTGTGGATTTTATTGTCTTGGACACAAAACCTGTTGAAGCATGTAATTCATTTCCTGTTATTTTAGGACGTCTATTTCTTGCAACCTCTAACGCATCGATTAATTGTAGGAATGGACTGATGAAGCTATCATTTGGAAACATGACATTGGAGATGAATATTTTCAACATTTGCAAGCAACCTGGAGATGATAATGATTTACAAGAAGTAGATCATATTGACGAATTAGTTTATGATCAACTTGAATCTACTTTAAGTAAAAATGAGTTAGATGAATCTGAAGATTTGCAAATGATTTATTCTAAGGAAGAAATCATGGATGAAACAAGCACCGAAAATGTTGATGCGAATCTTTTCTCAACAGTGACAACAGATTCGACATTTGACATCACACCAATCGATGATTACTTTCCTAACGAATCCTTACTTTCTCTTAGTCCAATGCCTTGGTATGATAAAAATATCAATTTTCTTGTTTTAGGAGAGTTGCCAACTGTTTGGAGTACTGAAGACAAAGAAAAGTTTTTGAACGAAGTGAAGAATTTTTATTGTGATGACCCTAACTTATTCAAATATTGTCCTGATCAAATATTTCAAAGATTCATGCCCGACAATGAGGTAAGTAGTGTCATTAAACTTTGTTATTCTGAAGCATGTGGAAGTTATTTCTCGTCAAAAAAGACAGCTGCAAAAATCTTTCAAAGTAGATTTTATTGGCCCACCATGTTCAAGGACACGCATGCATTCTGCAAAACTTGTGAAAATTATCAAAAAGATGATACTGGTCAAAAAGTTTTGTTTTATAATTCTCAACTCTATGCATTCCCTAGAGAGCTAAGACCAAGATGGAGCAATCCTTATTGGGCCTATGATATTGAGAATTCAATGAATGACAATAATTTTAAGGAAAATGGACATCGTTTGAAAGCTTACTTTGATAATTTTCCTACTGAAAATGAATCAACTAGTTGGAATGATCTTGTAGATAAAGGTTGATTATTTTGTTTTTCTCACATTGTTTTTGTGTTTCTTTTTGAGTGATTTTTGCTAGTTTCTCTCACCCCAGTCAAATGGCGGACAATGGTACTCTGTGACTTATGTTGGTTCTTTTAGTTTCCCATAATAACTGATATTTGTGTATATATTTGTGCAATTCTTTGAATCTCTCTTTCAATTCTCATTTGAAAATGGACACTAATATTGAAAAATTGAAAAAGTATTTTCCCGTTCTACCTCAGAATGCGATTACAAAAATTTACCGTGCTAGATGTGCAAGATTAAGATTGTTAATGAATCATGGAATTCCTGAAGATATTCGCTGGTTGATTAAAGCAAAGGTCCGATTAACAAGTGAGTCCTCTAACTCATTCATTTCACACATGCTTGGAACAGGTAAAAGCACTTTTGCAAAGATACGTCGTGCAAAACGACTGAAAGTCTGTCATTGATGTGCTAGATGGACTTGTAATACACAATGTCGTTCTTTAGGAATAGTATCTATAAACCATGAAGATAAATACAATTCATTAAGGATGGCCTGAGTAAGGAGTCTTTAGATAATCTTTTATTGACTCTTGAGACGCATCCTAGTGGAGATGTGCATCGTGTAATTCATGATTTATGGCCACTATTTCATAAAGAACATGATCGACTTAGTCTTGGGAATCTGACTAAAAAAGACCCTGTTTGCTAGTTTTTAAGATAACTGGATGGGAAGCCTATCCCCGACCCATAGAGGGCGTTTAAGCCGTTCTTGGACGTAAAACCAAGGGAAGATGTGAGCCACTATCACAACTACATATACATACACATGCTTTTTCAAAAATAAATAAATAAAGAGAGAGTGAGAGAGAGAGTGTGTGTGTGAGACTTTAGTTGGCCTACATATAGGTTGTATGATTGCCTTTCTAATTTCTCATCTATAAAATCCTCTCTTCCTTCCTTTCATTTCTACTCAATCCATACATTCAACCACTACAAAAGTGTGTAGAAATGGCAAGTTTCTTAGGTCATCATATAAGAAATATTTGTGTTTTTGGTGGATCTAGTCCTGGGAAAGAAAAGGAGTTTTTAGAATTAGTAAATCATCTTGGTCAAGTGCTAGCTGAGAGAAAGATTCATTTAGTGCATGGGGGAGGCAGCCTTAGGTTAATGGGAGGTGTGTCAATAGCTGCATTTTTAGGAGGTAGTCAAGTTTTGGGGGTCGTCCTCGAAGCTTTAGCACAAGGGGACATCATTGGAAAAACAATTGGAGAGGAACTTCAGGTCTCCACAATGTCAGCTCGAATGAATGCAATGTTTAACCATGTTGATGCCTTCATTGCTTTACTAGGTGGTCTAGGCACATTGGAAGAGATCTTTCATATTTCCTCTTGGGCCCAACTGCACATTCACCATAAACCCATAGGTTTGTTAAATGTTAATGGTTATTATGATAAGTTGCTGTCTTTTTATGATCATGCTGTGGAACAGGAATTTCTAACATCTTTTACACGACAAATCATAATCTCTGCTGTTACTGCTGAACAATTGATTGACCAACAACAATCTTTCATTCCTGTAATTGATCCTTCCATGAGTCGCATAAATTGGTCAACTAAGGAAAGCCATAAAAAGCTTAGATTGGATTTTAGCCTTCATTTATGAATCTTTATGTCTTTTGGTTTTATTATTGTGTTTTGTTGTTACTTATATTTGTTTTAGTGTGTTTCAGGTTTGTCAATGTTCGTTATTTCAGGTGATATCTTTTATACTCTATCTTTCTACCTTTAAACATTGAGGACAATGTCTCGTTTTAGTTGGGGGTAGAGGGTAGTAGCTAAAAAAAAAAAACTATGTTTTTTATTTCATAAAGCATGTGCAAAATTGTTGTTACTATGATGGCAGAGTAAGGAAAACTTTTATGACTCTTGAGACGCATCTTAGTAACCATTCTTAACAAGGTCTATTATAATACTTCTTGAAATATTCAGGTTTACAAACTCTCATATTGTTACCACTTAATTCTGCTCACATACTTATTTAACATGTATTCTTAAACCTTAAATTACACACACACACAGATG
This sequence comes from Populus euphratica, assembly GCF_000495115.2. Classification (NCBI taxonomy): domain Eukaryota; kingdom Viridiplantae; phylum Streptophyta; class Magnoliopsida; order Malpighiales; family Salicaceae; genus Populus; species Populus euphratica. The sequence goes on from NW_011501217.1 coordinate 44,584, forward strand.
TTATGATTGCCTTTCTAATTTCTCATCTATAAAACCCTCTTTTCCTTCCTTTCATTTCTACTCAACCCATACATTTAACAAATACAGAAGTGTGTAGAAATGGCAAGTTCCTCAGGTCATCAAATAAGAAATATTTGTGTTTTCGGTGGATCTAGTCCTGGGAAAGAAAAGGAGTTTTTAGAATCAGCAAATCATCTTGGTTAGGTGCTAGCTGAGAGAAAGATTCATTTAGTGTATGGGGGAGGCAGTCTTGGGTTAATGGGAGGTGTGTCAATAGCTGCATTTTTAGGAGGTAGTCAAGTTTTGGGGGTCGTCCCTGAAGCTTTGGCACAAGGGGACATCATTGGAAAAACAATTGGAGAGGAACTTCAGGTCTCCACAATGTCGGCTCGAATGAATGCAATGTTTAACCATGCTGATGCTTTCATTGCTTTACCAGGTGGTCTAGGCACATTGGAAGAGATCTTTCATATTTCCTCTTGGGCTCAATTGCACATTCACCATAAACCCATAGGTTTGTTAAATGTTAATGGTTATTATGATAAGTTGTTGTCTTTTCTTGATCATGCTGTGGAACAGGAATTTCTAACATCTTCTGCACGACAAATCATAATCTCTGCTGCTACTGCTGAACAGTTGATTGACCAACTACAATCTTTCATTCCTGTGATTGATCCTTCCATGAGTCGCATAAATTGGTCATCTACGGGAAGCCGTAAAAAGCTTAGATTGGATTTGAGCCTTCATTTGTGAATTTTTGTGTCTTTTGGTTTTATTATTGTGTTTTGTTATTTCTTATTTTTGTTTTAGTGTGTTTCAGGTTTTGTCAGTGTTCGTTATTTCAGGTGATATCTTTTATACTCTATCTTTCTACCTTAGAACATTGAGGACAATGTCTCGTTTTGGTTGGGGGGAGAGGGTAGTAGTTGATAAAAAAAAATTGTTTTTCATTTCATAAAGCATGTGCATAATTGTTGTTACTAGGATGGCAGAGTAAAGGAGTTCTTTTGTTAAAGTGACTCTTGAGACGCATCTTAGTAACCATTCTTAACAAGGTCTATTATAATACTTCCTGAAATATTCAGGTTTACAAACTCTCGTATTGTTACCACTTAATTCTGCTCATATACTTATTTAACATGTATTCTTAAACCTTAATTTACACACACACACTTTAACATATGATTGTGGGTTGCATATTGGATTATTACATTATTTATGTTCTTTTGTTAAAGGTAACAACTAAGGGAAAGGGATTGTATATAATTAAAAAAAAAACATGAAAAAAAAAGAAAAAAAAAATGATGATAATAAAAATGTAGATAAGTTTGGTTTCGTAGCCTCCCTAACCTAAGCAATTAAGCCCGAAGGGGTGTTTTAACACCTAATACCCTAAAGTCAACTGACTTGGGAGCTATTGGCCCAATACTTGTTACATGGGTTAAGGAGAAAAGCTTAAGGGAATCAAACATTGCACTATCTACATATCAGTATCTGCGACCCAAGTTACTAAGCTCGTAGGGGTGTCTTAACACCTAATGCCCTAAGACCATCTGGTTTGGGAGTCATTAGCCGAAAGCTCATTACATGGGTTAAATATGCATGGTGTTTTTAAATTATATGTATATATATTTAAAAAAAAAAGAAGAAAAAAAAAGATAAAAATAATGATCACAACCCAAGGAAGTTAACCTTAAACATTAGAACAAAAATTTTGTTTTCTTCCAAGAAAAGCCCCATAATTGTGTGTTGATACACTGAGCACAAAAGAAAGGTATATGAATATCTTGTTAAGAGGTATTGAGCAGGTATATAAATTTAACGAGAGTTTGTTTATCTAGATAGATTAATGGAAGTTAAATGATGAATACCTTGCTTTGTGGAATTTGCAAATTGTTTTTGTATTTTAACACTTTGATTACTAGGGACTAGTAATAAGCTGGTTGGGGGGTGTGATTAGTACTTAAAAGTGCAATTTTATCAAGGTTTTATATTATCATTTTGCACTTGAAGTATCAATAACTCCTTAACTAAAGCATGTTTTATAATAATATATCTAATAATATAAGATACCTTTAATTTGTAGTAAATGTTCATTTTAAATGCAGGCCTATCACATAAATGAAAGGATTGATTGATGAATTTAAGAACTGAAATTGAAAGGATAAAGAGATGGCCAAACTTAGAAAAGAGATGTCGGTGCAATCCAAACTGGAATACTGTTTGGTAATTGGGTCATATCTAAAGCTATAGATCTCAGATTTAGGTCTACTTTATATGGATGGAAAGACAAGACATAGGCCTACAACTTTCATATGGAGCCTAAGATCTAAAAAGGTCATTTTCAAGTCCAAATTATAGCAATAACAAAGAAGCCCGAATTTGTCCTCCAGCCCGAGCACTATTCAGTATTTTGGCCATATCTGAAGTTCTAGAAGTTAAAATGAGCTGAATTTTATTACACAAGAAAGCTGAGACAATTTCTTACAACTTTCATGTTTTCAAGTGGCTCTAATTTTGACGTTATCAATGACGTTTTGGGCAGACAAAAGAAGATAAGGATTGTTACCAAGTCAAGAGTTGGTCACCCACTCATCAATTAGTCATCAAATCAATAGTTCCCAATTTTGGCCTATAAAAGGAGGCATTTAATAGTTCTCAATTTTGGCCTATAAAAGGAGGCATTTGCCATGCATTTAGGCATCTTGGTTTCCAGATCAAGATCATGCTCTTTATTTAGGCATGTTGGTTTCCAAATCAAGATTATGCTCTTGTTTTCTCTCTTTGTATTTTTTGTAATGTTTATGCTTTGCTTTCATTAATATCAAGTTTATGCCTTTTTTATGCTTTGTTTTCATTAATATTAAGTTTATGCCTTTCATTTCCTTTCCTTTACTTAGTTAACTTTTATGTTCTTATTTTGTTTATCTATTTTGCTTTCTTTCATTATGTCTAGCTAAGTTAGTTATGTCAAGGTGAAAAGGTTACACTAATGGTGTGAGAATAAGTATAATGTAAACTTAATATGGACTTTAATTTTTGATACTAACATGTTTTATATTTGTTATCTTGTTCACTCTTTAATACTTTGCTTGTTAAATGACTAATCTTGATTTATGTTGTATATCACTTGGTACAACAAATGCTTGGCACTTTCATAGCCCATAATGTATGGTATAACCGATACCTGAGCTATGAAAGGAACTTGATTTGTTGTTAACATAAATTATAATCATGAATGCTTGACAAAATTTACAAGTATTAGCATTAATTGAATAAGATAACTAATGTAATCATGTTAACAATCAATAATCTGATTGGAACCTCCTTTATGTGTGGTTTCCAATTGAATAATAAGAGTTTGTACTATACTTGTTTGACATACCATTAGTGGAACCTGTAACCTTGACATTTGTTATTATCATTGTTTAATCCTTACGTTAATATTCCATCTCAAAGTTCTCATCATCATCTTTCCATATCAAAGTTCTCATCAACTTCTTTTTTTTCTTCTTCTTCTTCTTCTATTACTACTACTACTATTATTATTATTGTAATTATTGTTATTGTTGTTATTACTATTATTATTGTTGTTATTACTATTATTATTGTTGTTGTTGTTGTTGTTGTTACTATTGTCGTTTATAATTTGTACAATTAACCTCTTCGTGGTTCGACCCCGGTCTTACCGGGTTATTTATTACTTCGACACTCCTGCACTTGGGAGAAGATATCAATCTTTTAGTCGTGTCAATAACCCGACAAGATCGGGGTCGAACCACAGATAGGTTAACTATATAAATTATAAATAAAAACAACAACAACAACAACAATAATAATAAATAAAAACAACAACAACAACAACAATGATGATAGTGGTGGTGAAGATAAGTTAAAGAGGACTTTGAGATGAAAAATGAATATAAAGATTATACAATGATAAAAACAAATGTCAAGATTACAGGATACACTAATAGTATTAGAGATAAGTAAGCTATAAACTCTTTATTAATTATCAACATGATCATATTAATCATCTTATTTACATAACACCATACTTATAAATTTTATCAAGTATTCATGATGCTAACTTATGTTGACAATAAATCAAGTTCCTCTCATAATAACGATGTTGGCTGAATACTACGAAGGATCAAGTATTTGATGTACCAATTGTTACACAACACAAATCTAAATTAACCATTTAACAAGTTATAAGAATTAATAAGATAAAATGGATAAGACATGTTAATAGCAAGTTGTTTAGGATATAAGCATTGAAGTCCATATTGAGTTTATATTTACTTATCCTAACACCATTAGTGAAACATTTTCACCTTGACATAATTAACTTAGCTAGACATTATGAAGGAGAAAAACTTAAAGAAACAATATAAGAACATAAACATGATATAAGTTAACTAAGTATAGTAAAGGAAATGAAAATCATGAACAAGAGATTAATGAAAGCAAAACTTAAGCATTACAACAATATAAAGAGAAAGAGTAAGAACATGATCTTGATATGGAAAACAAGATGCCCAAATGAATGGCAAATGCCTCCTTTTATAGGCTAAAATTCAGAACTATTCATGTGGTAATTGATAATTGATGTATTGGCCAACTATTGATTAGTGGACTTGGTGGACAGCATCACTCAAGCACTTTGGATAGCTGAATTGACATTGATGCAATCAGAATTTGGCAAAGTGACACGATCAAAGAGTTGATATCTTATCCCAAGTGCAGAGGTGTCAAAGTAAAATAACCCGGCAAGACCGGGGTTGAACCATAGGGAGGTGAATTATATAAATTACAAATAAAGAAAAAGATTTGAAGAGAATAATAACAGAAAAAGAGTTGAAGAAAGTTTTGGGATGTGATATTGATGTAAGGATTAAACAATAACAAAACATATGTCAAGGTTATAGGATTGACTAATGGTATTTCAAATAAATATAATATAAACTCTTTTTATTACTCAACTAGAAACCACACACAAAGGAGGTTCCAATCGGATGATTTCTCATTATTAGCTCATTATAAATTACTAACATGATCATATTAATCATCTTATCTGAGTAACACCATACTTATAAATATCATCAAGCAATCATGTTGCTAGTTTATGCTAACAACAAGTCAAGTTCTTATCATAATAACGATGTCAGCCGAAGACTATGAAGGATCAAGCATTTGATGTACCAAGTATTATACAACACAAATCTAAATTAACCATTTAATAAGCAAGGTATTAAGAATTAGTAAGATAAAACATGTTAATAACAATCTTTCTTGGATATAAACATTTAAAGCCCATGTTGAGTTTGTATTATACCTATTCTAACACCATTAGAGAAACCTTTTCACCTTGACATAATTAACTTAGCTAAACATTAAGAAGGAGAAAAACATAAATAAACAATATAAGAACATAAACATAATATAAGCTAACTAAGTATAGGAAAGGAAATGAAAGAGCATAAACAAGAGATTACTATAGCATGAAAGAAAACTTGAACATTACAAAGATGTAGAGAGAAAGCAAGAAGATAACTTAGATCTGAAAATTAATATGACTAAATACATGGAAAATACCTCCTTTTATAGGCTAAGTTTCAGAACTATTGATTGATTGAATAATTGGTGGGCATCTATTGATTTGGTGGCTGGTTTTTGACATTAATGGCTGCTGTTTTTTTTTATATTATGGGCTGATTATTGATATTGTTGGCTGGCTAAAATGTCATTGCTAACATTAGAATTATAGCCAACTAAATTATGAAAGTTGTGGGAAATTGTCTCAGCTTTCCAACAAAAAAAACCAGAGCTCATTTGGACTTCTAGAACTCAAGATATGAGCCAAAAACCGAATAGTGTTTGAGCTGCAGGACAGCTTCCGACGTCTTTGTTGTTGCTAAGATTTGAACTTAAAAATGGCAGAACTGAGTCTTTGAGTCCATATGAAAGTTGTAGGTCTATGTCTTACCTTTCCATCCATATAAAATGGATCTAAATCTGATATCTATAGCTCCAGATATGATCCAATTACCGAACAGTGTTCGAGTTTGGAATGCACCAGCAACACTTTGCCAAGTTTGGCCTTCTCTTTGTCCTTTCAATTTCAATCCTTAAACTCATCAATCAATCCTTTTATTTATGTAATAGACCTGCATTTAGGATGAATATTTACCATGAATTAAATTTATATTATATTTTTAGACTTGCTAATATAAAACATGCTTTTGTTAGGGAATTTAATGATACTTTAGGTGCACTATGATGACATAAATCCTTAATGAGAATTCACTTTTAAGTACTAATCATAAAGTGTTCTTCATGAAAGTTGTTGAAAATTGTCTTTTCTTTCCACCCACCAAATTTCAGATCATTTGGATCACTACAGCTCGAGATATGTCTAAAATACTGAGTAGTGTTGCTGGTGGACGTGGTGGATAGCCTCATGCTCTTGTATGGATGAACTCTCATTTCTACCATCCGAATTTGAGGTAGTTCTCTTCATGAAAGTTGTTGGAAATTGTCTTTTCCTTTCACCCACTAAATTTTAGATCATTTGGACTTCTTGAACTCCAGTTATGAGTAAAAATTTGAGTAATGTTTGGGCTAGATTGCAAGACAGATTCGGACTTCTCTTTTATGGCCAAACTTTGAATTTGAAAATGGCAAATTTGGGTCTTTCCATACCCATGAAAGTTGTAGGCTTATTTGTTATCTTTCCAGACATATAAATTAATATAAAATCCAAGATCTATAGCTCTAGATATGATCCGATGACTGACTATAGCTCTCGATATGATCCGATGACTGAACAGTGTTCAAATTTAAAGTGAATCGGCATCTCCTTTGTAAGCTTAGCCTTTTCTTTGTCCTTTCACTTCCAATAGTTAATCACAACAATCAATCCTTTGAATTGTGAGAATACCTGCATTTAGAATGAGCATTTATCATAAATTAAAGGTATCTTATATTATCAGACTTGTTATTACAGAACATGTTCTAGTTAAGGAGTTATTGATACTTCAAGTGCAAAATGATGATATAAAGCCTTGATAAAAATGCACTTTTAAGTACTTATCAGTTAACATGATTACATTAGTTATCTTGTTCGAACAATGCTAATACTTGTAAATATTGTCACGCATTTATGATTATAACTTATATTAACAACAAATCAAGTTCCTTTTATAGCACAGGTGTAGGTTATACCATACGATTAGGCTATGAAAGTGCCAAGCATTTGTTGTACCAAGTGTTATACAACATAAATCTAGATTAGTCATTTAACAAGTAACGTATTAAAGAGTGAATATGATAACAAATACAAAACATGTTAGTATCAAACATTAAAGTCCATATTGAGTTTACACTATACTTATTCTTACACCATTAGTGTAACTTTTTCACCTTAACATAATAAACTTAACTAAATATAATGAAAGAAAGAAACATAAATAAACAAGATAAAAACATAAATAAGATACAAGTTAATTAAGTAAAGGAAAAGAAATGAAATGCATAAACTTGATATTAATGAAAGCAAAACATAAGTAATACAAAGAGAGAAAGCAAGAGCATGATTTTGATCTGGAAACCAAGATGCCTAAATGCATGGCAAATGCCTCCTTTTATAGGCTGAAATTAGGAATCATTGATTTAATGACTAATTGATAAGTGAGTGGCCAACTCTTGATTTGGTGACAATCTTATCTTCTCTTGTGTGCCCAAAATATCATTAATAATGTCAGAATTAAAACCACTTGAAAACATGAAAGTTATAGGCAATTATCTAAGCTTTCTAAAAAAAAAATAAAGGTTATTTGGACTTCTAGAACTCTAGATATGGGTCAAATACTGAACAGTATTCAGCTTATAGAACAAATTTAGACTTTTTCGTTGTTGCTATAATTTGAACTTGAAAATGACCTTTTAAAATCTTGGGCTATCATGAAAATTGTAGGGCTATGTTTTATCTTTCCATCTATATAAAGTAAACATAAATTGGAAATCTATAGCTCTAGATATGACCCAATTACCGAACAATGTTCCAGTTTGGACTGCACTAGCATCTTCATGAGTCGCATAAATTAATCAGCTACAAAAAGCTCCAAAAAGCTTATATTGGATTTAGCCTTCATTTGTGAATCTTTGTTTCTTTTGATTTTATTAATAGCATTTTTTTTGTTACTTCTTATATTTATTTAAATATATATCAAGTTTGTCAATATTTATTGTTTCAGGTGATGTCTTTTATACTCTATCTTTCTACCTTAGGATATTAAGGACAATGTCT
>NW_011500727.1:0-5098 GCF_000495115.2 Populus euphratica
AACCTTAAAAAAAAAAAAGATGATAAGTTTTTTTTCTTTGTTGATCTCATACACAGTTTATTGAAATTTCTACCAAAAGTTCGGCAGAGTTTCCCCTATGTTAGAAGGTCACATTTTATTGACAAATCATTCGTACATATCTATATTCATTGATCATATACAATCCAATCATTCTGAGTCTCAAACTATAGCCTTTTAAGATAAAATTCACACAATTATCAAGTTATAAAAATGAAAAATAAATCCTAGGATATAAGAGGTAACTATTAATTAACCATCGTAATTGCATTTATACGTTAGTATAATAAAGATTTTAAATTTCAATTTACTACTAACAGTTTTAACAAAAATAACACTACATAACTTTATATATAATATAGGAGTATTGTTATATATAACCCAAAGGAAAAATTCTGCCATCTTCCTATTAATTTAAGTGACTATACAGAGGGAACACCCAAGCATCAACTAAGGTTTACACTATTGAGATGAACCTGCATTGCAATTTGCATAAACATAATTAAATTAATTAAGGTGATGAAGTATATTTACCATTACACTAACAATTTTCTTTTTAATTTTTTTATTCATCAATTTTTATAATTTTCCACCTGCTAACATACTTATCTTGTCCAATAATAACTATTTCTATTAATCACCCTATTGCATGATATCAATTTCAAACTAAAATAGTGGTCCAACCATCAGGCCATTCACAAGGCACCAGTTTCAAATAAGGACATTAGTCCATTCCTTTGCCCATTCATAGAGCACTAGTTCCAAACCATAACACTGGTCCATTCATCATTCAAACACCACATATAAAAGAAAAATTGAATTACATCTTATCATGGACTAAATTAAAGAATTATACAAAACTTTAAATTAGAAATCGAAGTGTCAAACACCTACCTGAAAACTGTGCTCTACTAGTCTTCCCCTGCTCCCGTCTATCTTCTATAATTTCACCTTTTATTACAACACCTTTTTCTCTTCTTTTTCTTTCCTTCTTTTAACCCTTTGAGAACAACCCCTTTTTCTCTTCTTTTTCCTTCATTCTTCTAACCCTTTCTTTCCCACTAGTAAATTTTTTCTAAGTTTTCTTTCTAAATCTTACGTGAAGCACTCTCAGTTCACTTACTCTCACTTTGTTTTGAATTCAAAGGATGAATTTGCAAGGTTTCCTATCAATTTTTCTTTTCTCCTCTTTCTTCCTCTCCTGGTCGACTACTACTCTAGGGATTTCTAGAGATTTCTTGTTTATAATTATGCTCTTTCCTTTTTTTCATCTTACCCCCTATATTTACTTTTATTTTCACATTGACCTTACAATTCATTTTGCCAATCCATTGACCCTCACTACTTCTCTTTGTCTTTACTAACTCTTTACTTCTTTATTATTATTTTTAATTTCAACCCTCTCATTAAATAACTTCTCTTTTAATCCAATTAATTTGTTTAATTTAATTGTTTCTCCACATCCTTTGTATTTTATTCTATTTTACTAATCAAGATGAAATTATTATGTTTGAGGGTTTACACACAAACTTTGATTCTAGTTAAAAGGGATCTCTAGATGAGATCTCAAGTTAGCCCAACCACACATAGAATTTTGGTTCTAGTTAAAAGAGATCGCCAAAAGGGATTTCAGGTTAGCCCAACCACATACAAACTTCGATTCTAATTAAAGGGGATTGCCAGATGGGATCTCAAGTTAGTCTAACCACACATAAACTTTGATTTTGGTTAAAGAGGATCGTTAGATAAGATATCAAATTAGCTTAACCATACATAGGATTTTAGTTTTGGGTAAAAAGGATCATCAAAAGATATCTTAGGTTAGCTCAACCACACAGACTTTAATTCTGGTTAAAGAGAATCGCTAAATGGGATCTCAGGCTACCCCAGTTATAACACAGATTTTAACTTTGGTTAAAGGAAGTTGCCAAATGAGACCTAAGGTGGACCAAGCCACCAACATTAACTTAGCATTGGAAGAAAAATAAGAGGAATCCTACCGTTAGAAATTCTCATTAAAAAAAAAAGAAAGGAAGAAAAAAACAAGACAAGAGAAAAAAGAAAAGAAAAGAAAAGAAAGAAAAGAGCGAAAGAAAGGAGAAAAAGAAAAAAGAGCAAAGTTTTTAGAAGAGTGGATCATCTAGCAAGTTAGGAAGATAGAAAGACAAGATTTCTTTACAAAGCTTACTTTGTAAAACATTAAGGAGTTTTACTTTATAAGCATTGTAAATAGAAGACATCTGTTACCCAATTTTTAACCCACCTTTATGATAAAATTTTCAAAAAAATCAAAAAATAGTGGAAAATAACAAAAATCCAAAAAATATTTTTTTAATATATTTGCATCATTTTTAGCATTTTCAGCATCATCTCAAAATAAATTTTCAAAGGTCTTTTAAACACATTCAACTTTTCACGTGTCATTTTTAAAATCATCAATTTTCCTCATTGAGTCAACGTTGATATTATCTGTTTAAAAAAAATTACAAAAAGATTAAAAAATCAAAATTTATAAAAAATAAAGAAATTAAAAGACTAACGTGTTTAGGGGATCAAGCCAATTTGCTTATAAATAGAGGTCACAACACACATAAAAAGAGAAGAGAATTTTGCAATTGAGGGGAAGAAACCTAAACCACATAAAAAACAATAAAATTTTCCCTAACTCTATCTTCTATATAGGAAAGCCACCACCCCCTTCTATTTTAGCTGAAAATCATAGAGCCCTTCCCGGGCAAAACCTTCATTTTCCTTTCTCCAACTGCCTTCAACCTTCCACATCTTCTTTTCCCTTACCAGACCTTCCCTCCTGAACTAGAGATCGGCCCCTCACTTTCCCAGCTGCTCTTCAACCTTCCACATCGCCATAACCTAGAGGTAGGCCCTCACTCATCCTCTTAGATAGTCTTCACCATCAACAACAACAACCTCCCCCCCATGAACCTAAATCTGTCTACTCACCCTCCTTATTTTCCTCATAGATCTTTACCCAACAACCTATAGACACCGTCCCTTCCTCATTTGCCAAAGCTTCCTACTTTTTTCATCCAGCAACAACTATCGCATGTCCCTGCGCGACATTGATAGTGATTTTTTTGTTGTTTGATGGTTCTTTGGGAGTCGCCACCTAGTATTTCATTGAAAGGTTACTAGGAAACTCGAGTGTATTGCTCTAGTCAGAAATTCATGGGTAAGGGACTAATAGTGGCTACGAAAGGTATAATCACCCCTAGCACACCCTACCTAAGGTAAGTTGTTTCGTGTTTGATGTGATAAAAAAGTTTTAAAGATTGTCTTTTCATCAAATATTAAAAATACGACTTATTTATAAGTTCATAGTCCTTTATCGTGAGCAAATCCAAAAATTAAATTCTACTTCATTCTTTGTGTTTTTATCATAAAAAAATCAAACACTCGTTCACTTTAACTATATTTTTTTTATGCTTATTTTTTTACATCCATATTTGCACACTACAAACTATAAAAAATAAAAAACTAAATAAACAGTACATTAAACAATTTAAAATTTACAAAATAAACCCAAAAAAATTTCAGAATAGTGTCGGGCAACACTCTAAGATTGCAAAAACATGGTGGCGCATTTGCTCTACGCGCCACTGCCACTAGTAGCGTGTGGGTTCACACGTCATCGTAAAAATGGTGGCGCATTCACTCCATGCGCCCCTGCCACTTGCAGCGTATGAATCCTCGCACCGACGTAAAAAAATCCTGATGACGGACAGATCTAAGACGTTTTCCCCTCCTCCCTTCTTTCCACCAGTGGTAAACTGCAAAAACACCTAAACAAGCAATAAGTAGTCTGTCTTAATTTTCTTTCCTTTTTCATGGATTAGTTTTTTTTTTCTTCTTTCTCAGATCTGCTTCTTTTGGGTCTCTTTCTTGGTTTGTTGTTCTTTCCCTCTCCTTCCTATGGTAGGTCTGCTATGGAGAAGCCAACAGTGGGAGGAGGGAGGCGATGTTGATGTAGGGAAGGAGACGTTGCTATATAGCTGGTGGAAGGAGATGTATAGGATAACAGGGGTTATTGTTGTGTTCAGTATAAAGATGAAAGGAGCGGTTGTGGGTCTATTGGGTGGAGATTTGTGAGGGAAAGAAGGAGGGTGAGCGGCGGACAAATCTGGGTCCATAAAGGGGCTGCTGCTGTTGATAGTGAACATTAACTAAGAGGAGAGTAAGGCTCTGGTTTAGGTGGGGAGTGGTGGAGATATGGGTAGAAAATGGGGGCTTTGGGTGTGGAAGGAGAGAGGTTAGATTGGAGAAGATAGAAGATGCTACCGTGGATAAAGAGGAAGTCATGGTCAGGTGTGTGTGGGGATGAAGAAGAGAGGTGCTAGTTTTGGGAGAAAATTCAAAGCCAGGGGGCAGCGACTTGTTTTTTGGTAGAGATATGGAGTGAGCGGCGGCTTCAGTGAGGGAGAAGAAAGGGTTTAGGCTTTTAGGGTTTTTTTTTTATGGTTTATGGGTTTTTTTATGGTTCGTCAAATTGTGCAAAATTACCCCCTTCTTTTGTGTGTGTTGTGACCTCTATTTATAGGTAAAGTTGCTTGGTTCCCATTTTGATTTTTCTATTTTTTTTATTTTCTTTGAAAACAAGTAATATCAACGTCAACTTAACGAGAAAAATTAATAATTGTAAAAATAACACATTAAAAGTTGAATGCGTTCAAAATACCTTTGAAAATTTAAATTCCTTTAAGATGATGCAGAAAATGCTAAAAATAATACAAATATATTAAAAAAAACATATTTTTTTAATTTTCATTATTTTCGCTATTTTTGGATTCTTCAAAAAATTTATCAAAAAGGTGGGTCAAAAATTAGGTAAGAGCAGATTTGTAGGCTATTCTTAAGTTGGTAGTTTTTGAAATCGAAACCCATTGTGTTTTCTTAATGTTTTGGTATATTTGTTAATGCTTTTTGATTAGTACTTAAAAGTGCATTTTTATCATGGTTTTATATCATCATTTTGCACTTGAAGTATCAATAACTCCTTAACCAAAGCATATTTTATAATAATATATCTAATAATATAAGATAACTTTAATTTGTGGTAAATGTC
>NW_011500727.1:12655-14225 GCF_000495115.2 Populus euphratica
TTATTATTATTATTATTATTATTATTACTATTATTATTATTATTATTATTATTATTATTGTTGTTGTTATTGTTGTTGTATTATTGTTATTTATAATTTGTATAATTAACCTCCCTGTGGTTCGACCCCGGTCTTGCCGGGTTATTTATTACTTCGACACTCCTGCACTTGGGAGAAGACAACAATCTTTTCGTCGTGTCACTTTTGATCCAAATATGTTTTCTCTTGGTAATGTGGTTTATATAGATTAAAAAAATGGGAAGTTTAGAAACATAAATGTTCAATTTCTAGGCTTGTTAGTGGTTATGGCATGACTGGGTTTTTCAAGGTTTTTGTTTGTAATGTTCCTTGTATTATAAGGAAGAGCATTGTCTTATCCTCTAGATTTGGACCATTTTTTATCCATTTTTTGCACATAAACCTTTTTTATGCATGATTAAACAATAATATAGTGTTTATTGTAATTAATAACATGTTTTAAATGATTTTTAATCCTAGGATTTTGGTTTTAAACTAAAAATCATTTTAATAAAATTATATGTTTAAGTGAAAATCAAAGTGATTGGATGTTGGATTATTGATCCTTGAATGATGTCCAATATGTATGTGCTTTCTTTTTTACTAAATCTAGTCTAATTTGAAACCCATATTGTTGGTTTAGTTTGAGTGTTCTTAGTATTCTTTGATTTTGTTGGTGTTTGATATGCTTTTGCAAGAAAATTTTATATTTTTTCTAGTTTTGATTTGTTTCAGTTTAAATCTTCATTCTAGTTTCGCTTTAGAATAAACCTTAGTTTTAGGTTCAAGGATCGGTTCTAACTTCCGTTGGTGGATGTGTGCTTGCGACCAAGGTTTGTTTTCTTGATAAATTTTGGTTTTAATTTATTTTGTTTGCTAGTTTAATTGCTGTAATAGCTTAGATAATCACAAACCAAATCCCCCCAATTACATAACGTACAACATAATAATTTGACTTGAAACTTTCTCGTGGGATCGACCCCTTGCTTGCTCTATACTATCTTGTGTGTTTTAAGCTAAGGTAATTAATTTGTACGACTACGACATTGCAACAAATTTTGGCGTCGTTGCTGGGGAAGTAATTTTAGTTAATTCTTGTGCTTGTACTATTATTTTTAGTTGCTGTGATTGTTATTTATATTTCTGAAAAAAAAAGTGAAACAGAATTTTTGCTTGCGGCGGTACTATTCATTTACAGGAGCGGTACTGTTCAAAACAGAATTGTTTGTGGAATTAGGTTTCGAATTTTCTTTTCTTGAAGGAAAATAATGTTTTGAACAAGACTAGTATTTACTTCTAGTCCCATCCTATCGAGGCCAAATTTCACTATTTTTTAGGGTTTTTAGGCAATTTTAGTTTTCTAACGTAGGATTTTCGTACAATTTGCATTGTTTTCGATCTCTTGTGTGGTTGTTTTCTTTTGAGTTTTCTTAATGATTTATGTCAGTAACCCATTCTACTAATTAAATTCAAGTACAGTTGGATCTCGAAATAGAAAAAACTTTACGCAAGTTACGCAAGGAAGCTCACCTCAACACCATGGCTATTGCAC
>NW_011500727.1:14631-15756 GCF_000495115.2 Populus euphratica
AGAAATATATGGGATTCGGCAATCTCATGGAGAGACACTCTCTGAATATTGGGAAAGATTTGAGCAACTCTGCATTCAATGTCCTCATCATCAAATACCCGATCAGCTACTCATTTAATATTTCTAAGAAGGATTGATGTCTACTGACCATAGTATCATTGATGCTGCAAGTGAAGGGGTATTGGTAGATAAAACACCTGAGGTTGCACACCAATTGATCTCAAACATGGCAGCCAACTCAAAACAGTTTGGCACTCGTGAAGACTTCTCCAACAAATGAGTAAATAAGGTAAGTAACGAAGTGGGAAAGAACTTGAAGATAAAATGTCGAAACAAATTGAGATGGATGAAGAAGAAGAGATAGAAATTGAATTGAGTACAAAGAAGGAACATCCTCCTCCACCACAAACTAAAACATCGACCAATACTCCAAAGGTAACTCCTCACTCAATGAATTCTAATTTTAAAACAATTTCACCCTTTCTTGTGAGTTCTTCTAGGTCAAAGAAAGAGGACAAAGAAAGAGAGATTTTAGAGGTTTTCAAGAAAGTAGAACTTAACATTCCTTTGCTTGATGTTATCAAGCAAATTCCCAAGTATGCCAAATTTTTAAAGGAGTTATGTACTACCAAAAGAGCTTTCAAACTAAAAGGACATGAAATGGTAAGTACAGGTGAAGTTGTATCTGTTATTGTTAAAAAAAATATGCCTTTGAAGCAAAAAGACCCAGGTGCTTTTACTATCCCATGTGTTTTTCGCACCCTCGCGATGTAGCGGCGACCATCAATTGATTTCGGGGTCTCTTAGTTTTATTTTTATGTAAAAGGGAATCACCACCTAGTATTATGGTCACTAGGAAACCTAACTGGTCTTTTAGAGATTCTAAGGCAAGGGACTGGTTGCGTAAAGGGAAGGTGTTAGCACCTCTAGTACACCCTACCTAAGGTAAGCTGTTTGGTGTTTGGTTTGTCTTATAATTACTATGGTGTTGGTGTTTTCTAATCCCATCAGTTTTTCTCGGTTTGATTCTAACTAAATTTATTAAGAAAGAAATCCAAAGAGATTCCATGTGCTTTACAAGCTCATTTTTCCTTTGGTATTTCAAGAATTTGTGACTCATAAATC
>NW_011500727.1:15794-18724 GCF_000495115.2 Populus euphratica
CAAGGAGGAGGGACAAAAATTTAGAAATCTAGGGTGCTTTAAAAAACCTATTTTTTATCTTAATGTTTTATACTCTCACAGCTCGAAAACCATGGAGTAAAAAATTAAAATATCCTCGATTATAATCAATGCTTCTTTCAAGGATGTGTATGGATTTATTATTCTTAGAAAATCATTTTGGATATTTATCACTCCAGGTTTTTTTATCCAAATATTAACAGTGAATAATAACAAATTATTCCCAATAATATTTTGGATATTTATCCTTTAAGGATTTCTTTATCCAAACATTAGTAGTGAATAATATATGAATTCCCCCCAAAATAAGATTTTTATATTTTATGAAATATTGGCCAATACCCTTTCGAGTTTTATAAACATGTTGTAAAATCCAAAAATACAGGAAAATAATTTTTATATTTAAGAAATCCATGCAAAAACACATTTTTAAAAAACTTCTAATATTTTATATATAAAAAAAACGTTCAAAAACATGTTAGGGTATTGGTCGTATGCAACACACAAGAAAATATTTTTTATATATTTTTTGTTAAAATGCAAACATCACGATTAGACATAAACACCAAAATAGAAAGTAGCAAACCATCATTCATATTACAAGAATTTACAAGAAACTTGAAACAAATCATAACAAAAATCATTCAAAGCCAAATCAACTTAAGATTCTGTACACTGGAAATGACAAAACCCATATGCATAAGGGAACCAAAGTTTTGAAACTGAAATTTTGAAATAAAATCCTACTGCATGTGACCATGACTCATGACTAAATTTTTACAATCCGGGAGTTCCTACCATGCTAATTTCATACAAAAAGGAAGAACTTGGAACGACACACTTTTATAGCACATATATACATCTCAGACTGGAAGGCAAAATAGGCCTGACCGACTATGAAAAAAAATAATAATGGAAGGACATGAATAGAAAAAGGAGCTGCTAATGAAGAAAACAACAGCCCCTTTCCCTGGTTCCTTAATTCCAAAAACAGCAAAAGAAAAGAGATAACCACGGCAGAAACATATAGAAGGGAAGCATTCATTGTACAGTCTAAAATTGAAAACAAATGTGGAAAGCAAAGACAAAATAGTAAAGGCAGCAAAGGAGGAGAAAGTTAAGACTTACCTGGAGGTCTCACCGTTTTCTTTTCTACAGAAGATGAAATAAAACTGAGCAAGCGTTGCTATCAAATTTTAGAGCAAAACCCCTTCTCCGTCGTGTCTTTTTTTCCTTTTCCCTTATGGTGATACCTCTTTTTTTTTTTTTTTTTTCTTTTTTTCTGCTTTCTTTCTTTTGTTTCTTTCGTTCTTTTCCCTTTTGTACTCTCTTTTTCTTATTTTTCTGCCGCTTTTTGATCTCTTTTTTCTTCTGCCGCCCTAGGTCATTAGAAGGGCTTATATATAGTCTAACATATCTCTATTTAGGAAGGATTCAATGCATTAATCCTAGGATGGAAATCCCTACTGAATTGCAGTAAAAAAAACACAAAAAGAAACTGCAATATTCTGATTTTGTGGTGGTGCTTTACGTCTGATTTCTTTCTAGTTTTGGAGGATGGTGTGGCTCTTTTCTTTCCTTCCATAGGGCCAGCTACTCCCTTTGAAATGAGGTAACAAAAATGTAGTCTTCAGCTCCAACAATCAGACGTGATGAGAAAGGAAAACAACAGAGAAAAAGGGAAAGAAATTAGATGGAGGGTGTAGCTGCAAAGTCTTATTTTCCTTATTCAGTGTGGTAAAAATCATGTCATTTATGATGATCCAGCCCCCCTCTCCTTCTTCAAGTCAATCCCTCATTTTAACAATTTTTGATTCAGTCCTTAGTCTAGAAAAAAATCCTTCGAATCAGTCGCGCGAACTTAGGCTATATCTTTCCCGCAGTAAAATTTTCTACCTTCATGTTAGATATTCAAATAGGAATATCTTGAGCTTTAGATATCAAAATCAAGTGATTCAAAAGTCCAAATTCATCTACACATTTAGGACTAAAACTTTGATGAAGAAATCGAAGTGAGATAAAATCTTTTTACAGAACAGAAACGGGCAGTAATCTAGTTGGCAGAAGGGATTTTCGGGTCTAACTCAAAAACTAACAAATACCAAAATCCTGACATGACTGAGAGTATGAACTAAGAACAAAATTCATAAAAACTAAGCCCAAAATAGAAATTTTTTAGTGCAGACTCGGGTCAATATCCTTCTCATGGTAGAATTCTCTGCCTTCACGCTAGATATTCAAACAGGAATATCTTAAGCTTCTAATATCGAAATCAAGCAATTCAAAAGCCCAATATCATCTAAGCATCTAGGACTATAACTTTTATGAAGGAGTCAAAGTGAGATAAAATCATTTTAGAGAACAGAATCTGGTAGTAATCTAGTTGGTTAAAAAGGTTCTCGATCTGACAATGCTAAAGCATCCAAATCTGACTGAGAATCTGCCCTAAGAACAATGATCCCTAGGACCTAATAAAGGTATAGGTCAATTTTTGAACATGTCATGAGTGAAAGAATATAGTTAGGACGGTTAGATATTGTATGAAACCAAGTCAGAATCAGAGCCTAAGTTGGAACAAAAGAAAAAAAAAATTGCGACAGCAGTAGAACCCTTTTTTTCGCTTTTTTCAATTTTCTAGCAAACATAAGATACACCCACACTTGGTTCAAAACAAGTATACACCATCTCTAGCACGTGGGGTCCAAAATTGAGTAACAACAGTGTTATTGGTAATGTTAGTTTTGAAAGGGCCTTGTGCGATTTAGGTGCATCCATTAGTGTTATGCCCAAACATGTTTATGATTCTCTTAGTCTTGAGCCTTTGAATAAAACTAGTATTGTAATGCAACTTGCGGATCATAGTTTTGTTTACCCACTTGGTGTGATAGAGGATGTCCTAGTCAAGATTGATA
>NW_011500727.1:21049-21372 GCF_000495115.2 Populus euphratica
AAGAGCATGGAAATCGCAGCTTTCAAATTCAAATCTCGCAATCTGCTAGTGTTGACCTTCAGCCATTCAAACTTGAATATCTAGAGCTACAAAAGTCCAATTGATGCAAACTCAATTTCTTTGCATTCCTTACTCAAATTTATATAAATCTCCAAATTTCATCCAAAAACGATGTCATATGAGGGAGATATTATTTTTTAAATATGACAACTGAATTCTGTTAGCAAATAGGTTTCGTGAAGAAACGAGTCCAAATTACATTTTGAAGCTTCTAAACTGACATCCAAGTTTTTATATCAGCAATTTAGCTCCTCTAAGTTAGA
>NW_011500727.1:21532-38412 GCF_000495115.2 Populus euphratica
TCTTGATGAAATTATCTAGTTCTTAAAGCTGTCATTAAATTGAATCATTAGTGCGGACACTTTGATTGTTTGTTGGTTAGGATTAGTTATACGGTGGATCCGTTAATTAATCAACGTTAAGAAAAGATAAAATTTTAGAACATAAACTGCAATTTTAGCTTCAAGGATCAGTTCTAACTTCCGTTGGTGGATGTGTGCTTGCGATCAAGGTTTGTTTTCTTGATAAATTTTGATTTTAATTGATTTTGTTTGCTAGTTTAATTGCTGCAATAGTTTAGATAATCACAAACCAAATCCCGCTAATTACATAATGTACAACATAATAATTTGACTTGAAACTTCCTCATGGGATCGACCCCTTGCATGCTCTATACTATCTTGTGTGTTTTAAGCTAGGGTAATTAATTTGTGCGACCGCAACATCGCAACAAATCTTCTCATTTTAAAAATTTTAAAATATGTTTTATTTGGTGTGCATATGGCCAAGTCTCTTGGAAAAAATATAATGAAAAATCATATTTAAAAAGAAATAAAAATTTATGTTGAGTTGTAACATTTTTTATATACAAAAATATCTTTGCATGCATTTTTGGACTTTATAACCACTTTATTAAATCCATGAGAACTTGATCAATATTTTAATAACCACTTTAAATTTAAATTCATGAGAATTAATAGTTAACATTTTAGCATAAATGTTGGACCTACAAGTATACCGATATTTAAATATTAGAAGTTAGTCATGAAATTCTCTAAAATTATTCTGAATTTTCACCTATTTTAATTGAAAGTGTTTTTCATCACATCACATGAATTATGGAAAACCATTTCACCTTTCATGATAGTTAAACTCTATCAAGGCACCTATATGAACCATTCCTATAAGAATTTGCTTTGGCATACGAGCTAATAATAAATTCAAAATGCTAAATTGATTCATAAGAGTAAAAGAAAAATTTAGCCATAGATTAACCATCGATTAAAAACCCATCAAAATCTTTAAATCACATAAAGAACACACAATACAACTTACTTCAAGTAAGGTAAGCTAAGGGTGTTAATACCTTTCCTAGTCACAACTAATCCCTTATCCTAGAATTTATGATAAGACCAATATACCTTGGTTTCCTAGTGAAACTGAATCAAACTAGGTGGTGACTCCTTGAAACCCTATGTCACTCGCCCATATGCTATAGTGAAGTTTAATGTTTGTTTATTTGTTAGTTATGCATGGTTTACTTTGTTTAAGAGTTTTTGCATGCTTACTCTTTCATATGTAAAAAGATTGTTTTTATTATTTAAATCTTGTTTTGAGTTGATTGTTGATATTCTTGAATACCTAGATGATATTTATTGGATTGATTTTGATGAAATAAAGTGGTTTTGAAATCTTTCAATTATGGTAGTAAGGTTTATGATGTTTTTCTGTGTTGGCTAATACAAGTTGTTGCTTTTTGGTTTTGGTTAAGGCCTATTACATGTTAAAATGTTAATTTTGAGCTCTACATTGTTGAATTGTTGAATATAACTGTTGTTTTAATTTGATAGTTTTAAAAAGTGAAACTTCATGCATGATGATTTGATGTTATTTTGTTAGTTCTTTGGATTCAAATATGTTTGCTATTGTTAATGTGGTTTGTTAGGATCAAAAGAAGTAAGTTTAGAGGTAAAAAAAAATACATTGTATAAGGATGGGCAATAGCTAGTTTTTCTTGGGTTTCTATTATTTATGTTCTTAGAAAGAACATTGTCTTTGTCTTGTAATTTGGACTAGTTTTGGTCCGATACTTTACACCAACAACTTTATGAGATTTGATTAATCAATAATTAAGTGTTAATTTATATCATAACTATTCTTTTGTTTTAATCCTATGGTTTGTTTTTTCACCAAAATCTATTTTGATCAAATCATTATTTTTGGTTAATAATCATTAATGTTTGATGCTTGATTATGGTTCAGTGATTGATTTCCAACATGTCATTTCTTTGTTTTGTTCATATCTTTTATGGATTTTGATTCCTGCTTATTAAGCATTTTTTCATGTTCTTGAGTTTTTTTGGGTTTTGGTATGTTTTTAACAAGAATTTTCATGATCCTATGTTTTTGCAAGTTTGATATGTTTTGGGTTGTGATTTTGGTTTTGGTTTTTTTTTTTATCAAACCAGTGGTTTTGCTTCATCTGATGGTCGAACCAAAGATTTCAGGTTATCCTGATCATGTCAAATTTGAGTCATTTAGGTAAGACCTTATTTGGTTTTCAACTTTTTTGATAAATGATTTTATAGCTTCATATGTTTAGCAAACATGCTTTTAAGTCTATTTTGATACTTTAATTAAAGAAAAACTAATTTTTTGTCAAACACGGCCTTAAGAAATAGTAATAAAAAATATTTCTTTAAAAAGTAAAAGGTTTCCTTGCAATTGAGAAAAAAAAACAAAAAATATTTTGCATATTTTAAAATACAAAAAGTATTGCATGGATTTTACAATCAGTTTGTGAAATTTTAAAGGATTTTGACCTATATTTAAAACTTATTTTTGGTAAGAAAATATATTATTAACTTTTAATATAAGAATAAAAAACCTACAAAGGGTTAATTTTAAAATATTATTAGGAATAATAATCTATTATTATTTATTTTTAATAAAAGGATAAAAAAAACTTGTATAGGAGTTAATCTCCAAAACATTACTAAGAATAATAATCTATCATTATACATTTTTAATATAAGAATAATAACCAAGAAAGTGATCGATTAACCATATTTTGACCAAAAAGATTGATTTTGGTATCAATAAATTTATCTTAAAGAGAGGGGTTTAATGGAAGTAGTGTTTTTTCTTTGAACATGTTATAAAAAATATATTGGGATTTATAATTTATTTTTTTCAATTGTATAACAATTTTAAAGGTCATTTGAAACTTTTATAGGTTTTGAATAAACCTAGATTTTTAGGATGAACTTTAAATGTTTTTAAATAAAAATAAATTAAAAATTATAATGTTTTTAGATAAAAATAAATTAAAAATTATATTTTTACAATCGAAGAATTTATATTCTAACTTTACAACCACTAAAGGTGGCTAAAAAGTGAATCAAAAAACAACATATCATTTGATTTTTTTTAAATAATAAATTAGATAATATATGGTTTTTTGTTTTTTAAAAAAACCAACTAAGCATGTGGGCTTAACCTTCTAGGCCTATAGATGTTTTCCCTATTTTTCTAAAGTGAGGATTATCATATGATATTTTTTTAAAAAAAAAATAATAGATGGATGACATTTTTACCCTTATTTTTTATTTTTTAATTTACAAAAACTCTATTGAATCAATTTATCCAATTATATCATTGTTTTAAAGAAAATTATGGCTCTTTTACGATGATACCATCGATCACTTCATGATTAAATATGTATTAGTTTCATATTCACTTTTTTTTAAAAGAAAAAAAAACTTTGTTTTTTAATATTTCATAAGAATAATATATTTGTTTTAAAACTTTTTTGAAGTAAAATTTTTATATAATTTTCTCATATTTATTACACTTTCTCGTATAAATGCATATAAATGATTGATTCATGTATTTTATTTTAATCTTTTAATCAAAGCTTGCTTTAACGATCATAATTGGTTTTTTATTTAGTGACTGTTTGTGTTGTAGTTTAACTTGTTTTTCATGAAAATCTAATTTTTTTAGCTTCAAATTAATTATTTTTTAATTTTTTTAATGTGTTAATGGTAAAAATAAATTTTAAAATAATAATAAAATATTATTTTGATATATTTTTTAATAACATTATTTTAAAAAACCAATCACAACTATATTTCAAAACAACCCCTTAAAAAATAATACTTCTTATAAAAGATATTTTTTACCAAAATAAAAATAAAATGCATGAATAAGAAATATCACTAATACAATATTTAAAAAAAGGTTCCGAGAGAGAGTCATTTAGGTTATTGATTAATAGTTTGTAGTTAGATGATTGTTTCCTTGAGAAGAAAAAACCATAGCATGTCCTTCTTTGACACAAATAAATTTAGTTTCATTAGTTTAAAGTGATCAATTTAAAAATAATCAAAATTGTTAAAAAAATTTATTAGAATATGTTAGAAAAGTGGTCAATTCAAAAATAACTGAAATTGTTGAATTTTTTTATCAGAATATTTTAAAAATATTAATATTTAATTTTTAGCATAATTAGTTTAGATTTATAAAAATTAATTAAATTTTATAATAATTATAATATTAAATAACGACTTGATTTCATAAATTTAGATTTTGTTTGTCAAAATAACTTATCCGAAATGTGTGGTTGTTTTCCCTTTCGTTGGCCGTGACGTTGAATTTCATGTTTCGTGTAGATTCTTTTTTATTTTTAAAAGTATGTGCATAATCTTATATTATAAGCAATTTCCAAGATGAGTGATTGGTGTTAAATAGATATCTTGGGAATAGGATACACACAAATTGATTTTTCATGAGGATGATGTTCTCTAGATTGTGAAGCATTACGTCGATGCGAATAATGTCTACAAATGACAAATCTGTTTCTGGACCCAAGTTTCCTGATGATGATAACTTGAGGTCAGCCTTCGAGGCTCAAAATATCAAACTATTTTTAATACAAAATAATAACATATGCGAGGTGATTATTTTCAATTTAATCAAACTATTTTTAATACAAAATAATAACACGTGCTTGGGTCATTATTTTTAATTTAATTTAATTTTTATTAAAAAATAATTAAATTAAAATTAAATTAAAATAAGTTGAAATCAATTAATTTCGATTTGTTTTTATAACAAAAATCAGTTCAAACAAGTTTGTCATGGTTTGTTTGGTTTTGGTTTGGTTTTTTGGATTTTGACTTAGCTTTTTGGGTTTGGTTTGATTTGGTTTTTTAAATTTCAACTTTATAAAACTAAAACCAAACTGAATCAATTTATTTTTAAAAAAATTTAATTGATTTTTTTATGATTCAATTTATCAATTCTTTTTTTATTTTTCTCAATTTAATTAATTTTTTAGTTTTTTTTACTTATCCCTAGTACGTCGTGAGGGATATTCAACTATGAAGGTTCAGCCATACAGGATTCCTAGTGTAATCTATAGCTCTTGTGATGAAATATGCACTAAAAAATTCAAGGAGGTGTCCTAATAATTAAAAATGATTTGCCCTTTCTTTCCTTTTTATATTTAACTTTGTGGCTTCAAATCTTAAAGCCAATATTTAGAAAAACATTATTAAATTTTATTGACTAAACCAAACTTACGGGGTTACATCCTTAAATCGTTTAAATATGAGTTTAATTGAGGTTAACAGCCGAGCTCATCTGAGCATGCAAGCTTATCTAAAGATACTATTAGGGTTTACCCACAAATATATATATATATATAAACCATAAATCTAAAGATAACAACACAAGTTTCATTCTCTTTTTCATAGACGACTCTTCCCGGCGTCTAGCCAAACCTAGTTTTATATTGGTCCTTGTTCAGGCTAAGCATGAGGCCACGGCCATGACGTGGAGGTGAGTTGGTAGTGGTGGCGTATCCATCCGTCCATCATCGAGACTTTCAAAGTGATAATGATAACTTGAGCTCAGGCTTCGAAGTTCAAAATTTCGAACAATTTTTAATGCAGAAACGATAACATGTGGGCTAGACAACCATACAGGTCTAATCTGCCCACGATTTTGTTCGGATTTTAGACGTTGTAGGAGCCAGCCCATGATAGCTTTGTATTCGAACAATTCTATGATCCAAGCTGAAAATCAGCATTCGCTGTTAGGGTTACAAAATTTCATTCCAGATTGGATAGGTATAATTGACGCATGTAAATGAAATATGTATCTATCGAATTATATTTGATATGATTTTATTATGGAATGTATTATATTATAAAAAATATTATAATTTTTTTTATTAACATGAATATCCAAATTAATTTGCGTGTGTATCTTAAACAAATAACTCTAAATTTATGATTTAAAAAACAATATTATAATTTTTTATATATATTTATTCTATGCAGTATTGTCTATATGTACTAATTAATTTTATAAAAAACACTACTTTATTATCTCTTTAATTTATTTGATATATTTTGTTTTAAATTTTTATGTAACAAGAAAGTTACAAGTATATTTGATTAGAAATAACTTTTGACTTGAATCAAAGTTTGTTACAAGTTTTGTCAAGATTTTAATTTAATTAACATTTAAAATTTTTAACTATTGAATTTTACTTATAATACACTCTTTCTTTTTCTTAAAAAAAAAATCTGAATCATTTTTGCCAAACACCCTTGAAATTTCAAATTATTTTAAATTATTTATGAAATAAATTTCTAGATTATGACTTAAAGTATAAAAGTTTTCATTAAAAGTCATACCAAATGAACTTAACTCAATTATTGAAGAATAAATTATGATAATCATCTTATAATTTGAGTTTGTTAACATTTTGAACTCAAATCCTATGACTTTTGTTCACAAAATATTCACCCGTTCCCTTCTCAATTACATAGTTAGAGGCTTAACAAGTTCTTCAATAATTTGAAAAATAAATAAATAGAGAATGAGTACTTAAGTGATGGCATTATTATAATTATAATTATAACAAGTTATTTGCACGATTTTAGATTTTATAATTTCTTTTAGTTTATATGTTATATTGTATTTGTGATATTAGAAAAATATCTTAATATGACACTATAATAGAAAAAAAAAAGAAGAAAAAGAAATTCAAACATGAATTGTTTATTATTCAATTTAACCTAGCTCTTAGATTTCAATTATCTCTCAATTAATCAGTGACCTAACTTTCTGTCAGCTACAGGTCCACAAACATGTGCATATACAAGTTAGCTGAAACATGCAAGTGTGATCCTTGCGACTTTCCATTACAGAGGAGCTTAATTTCTCCATTTAGGTAAGTTATGTTCACTTGAGACTCTTTCTACTCCTCAAACAATCTCACATATTTTCCTATAAATAAATACAAATCATGTTTTTTTTCCTTTTTATTGAATCGATGGTGTGAGCTGTTGCAATTTGGTTTCGAAAGTGGAAATCTTGGGTATTTCTTTCAAGTACACATGTGCTTGTGCCCTCTAAGCCACGACTCCTCCACATGACAAGCACATGATCACATTTATCCACAGCGTTCATGCATTTCTTCATATATATATATATATATATATATATATATATATATATATATATATATATATATATATATATATATATATATATATATATATATATATATATATATATATGTATATATATATATATTATCTAACAAATCCCTTTAAATAAAAATTATTTTAATTTAAAATTTATAAAATTTCATGTTATTTTATATTTTTAATTTTTATCAAATAAATAAAAATAATGAGATTCAATTTTATCATTGATTTGTTATTAAAATTTTGATATTATATTAAAGAATCATTTCAATCTAGAAACTTAAATTATTAAATATAATTTTAAAATATAATTTATATTATTTTTTATGTTATGATATAAATACAATGTTTTATTTTAAAGAGTATGAGATAATTTATTATTTTTTTTATTTTTGTTATAATAATAATAATAATAATAATAATAATGAATGTACACTTGTTAAATATCTCAGAGATAAGACTCTTCCCTAATTTTCTTGTCCATCAATCGTGGGAAAAGGGCTCTTCTCTTCGAATAAGTTAGGTCATAAGTCGTGGTATTTAAGCCGTTGTTTTAAGAGACAAAGAGTGTCTTAAAGAGTATATTAATAATTGATTTTTAAAATATTTTTTATTTTAAAATATATTAAAAAATATATTTTTTTATTTTTTAAAAATTATTTTTAATATCAGCTCATCAAAATTATCTAAAAATATAAAAAATATATTAATAATTAATTTTTTAAAAAATACTTCTGAAGTATAATATCAAACACACCTGAAACAGCATGATCCCACAGATGAAAATGGCTCTTCGTTTCATTTACTGTCCTTGATGAAGAAGCACCTGTCACAGTCATATATGCTCTTGTTGGATTTTAGGTATCGAAAAGACTTGTCTCGTCGTGTTACCATTGAGCAGCCAATTTACTTTGATGTTTTTACTCTCCAAAACATCTCCCTTTCAAACCACTCATTTATGAAGAAAAATATATATCAAGCCTATAGGAGTTTATACTATTTAATGCAGAAGACAAATTAATATCCCATGATGATATTCAAAATATCCCTTTTGAAAGTTTTTTTATAAATTATTTTTTATGATTTTTAATCGTCTTGTTTTGATATACTGATATTAAATATATTTTTTTTAAAATATAAAAAATATTATTTAATATATTTACAAACAAACTTAAATATTATCTTAAAATTCTTTCCAATAAAAAAAAATAAAAATCAGTTTCAACCATAAAAACCAACCCACAGAATGACAGTGATCTGCGCGTCCTTCGTCAATCTTCCACTGTAAGGATCAGGATCCAAAAGGAATTGGAATCAATTGTAAATGGATGGATATATATGATTTGACCAATATGAATGTCTACATCGTACTGCATGGAGGGATGCAATGAATTCCATTAGAGAGCTATATATGCTAGAAATTAATGACATCTGACGTTACGATCAAGCTGTTGAAGATGCCTTGCTGCATTGTTTTCTCTGTTCAAGGCAAAAATGGAAGGTTCTTACATTTGCCTTGTTTCGCTTTGGATCTTTCTGCCGTGGTGCGTGCTCAATTCATATCTTGCCTCTCATCATAAGCATCCCAGCTGGTTGTTTCGCTTTGGATCTTTCTGCCGTGGGGCGTGCTCAATTCATATATTGCCTCTCATAAGCATCCCAGCTGGTCATGCACTAATGTCATTTCGTTATGCTGTTCACTCAAATGGCTCGCCCGTTCTTTTGTTCTAAGGTCTCATCATTTTCGTTGCTTGGCCTGCGCTACATCTCCTCTTTTCCCTTTAGAACTTGTTCTATTAATTTGTATTTCTGTTTTTCTTTCATCATTGGCCTTTTCTGGTGATCTCGACATACAAAAAAAACTCTAGCGATCAAGCTGTAAGATCACACTATACGTACATTGTGATATTTTTCCAAGTGTGAATGGTACCGAAAAGCATGTGTTGAATACTCATTTAAACACTTTTGAATGACCTCCGCTACAAAGTAGCTAGCATACAGAGGCAAAACGTTAAGAACTTCATCTTTTAAGGACGTTTAGATTCTTTATGTTCATTTCTATTATCTTTTGTCATGTTCATAAAATTTAAATCAAATAGACGTTATCTTATTACATGATATAGAATGACTTAACTACTAATTGTTATTTATTCTTTTCATAGGGACATAGTTTGTCAATCTTATTCTAATGCGAATCACGAGGTTATATAATCATGTAACTCATAATAAGATTAATAATTTATCTTAGAAAACTAAAATAGATATAATACAAGTGTGACATAATGAAAACCTGTTTCAAGGTATTAGTATTATTAAAATAAGAAACTTTATCCTATGAATATCAATTCACAAATGAGAAGTCTAATAAAGATGTCACAAAGCTAATTAGCATTCAACAAGTCAAATTCAGCTATTTAAAGAATCAAAGAATGTAAGAAATCCTCCCAACACTAAAAAATAATAGTTCAACAGCAGTATTGATAATAAAACTGAATGAAAAA
This sequence comes from Populus euphratica, assembly GCF_000495115.2. Lineage (NCBI taxonomy): Eukaryota > Viridiplantae > Streptophyta > Magnoliopsida > Malpighiales > Salicaceae > Populus > Populus euphratica. The sequence continues at coordinate 31,237 of NW_011500727.1, forward strand.
TGTCTTACAATGAATTTTTATATTCCAAACAAAAATACTTTAATGGATTTATTCTTATGGGCTGATTTGAGCCAATATACCTAAGATACGAGCTGATGTGATGCCTACTTACAATCAAATCTAAAATTTAATTGAAATAAACTTAAATAATGTTAAACCCAAAACATTTTGAAAATATAAATTAAAATAAAAATTCTTTATACTATCGCAAATAACCAAAGAGAACTATAAAAAATAAGTTTGCTTTATCTAGCTTATAATGGTGTTATAAGCGTTTCCACCTCTAGATGTTCTAAACAAACTAGGAGAATTTGATATGAATGTGAAATTAATTTTGTCGCCTCTTCTTTAACTTGTAGAGCTAGGATTCCTTGTAATACTTAAACAATAATAAATACAAATATATTATTTTATTACTACCTTATTAGTTTCCTTTCTAGACTAAAAGAATCATTAAATAATTATTCATAGCTTAGAAATTAAAGTTGAGCAAAATCTTCCTTGAATTAATAGGAAATATTTACTGATTTAGAATCCTTATAGCATTAGGAAAGTTTGCCCAAACAAGACTGCTAGAGGGTTGGACATATTAGGCCTATGTTGAACATGGATTGAGCCCTTCTTACACTTGGATTAGATAGACTAAAACCTAATCTTAATGCTCTAATGGATTTTCAAAATCAATCCTAACTAAAAACTTTATAACAAGCCCATTCATTACCTCCTTCAAAGCTTTTGTCTTAGACCTTGTGACTGGACCAATTAGAACATGTAATAGATCATTGATGATATTTATGGATTGATCTGTATCATCCTCTCTCAAAAGAATTCGACCTCGAATTAAAACCTATATCAAACAAAGGAAGATCAACAATAATAAAGATATCACTAACATCATACTTACATAAAAGATCAACTTTATAGATATTATCATTTATCCTTTCTAGAATTTGGAATGAACTATTATCACATGACTGCAATTTTGATTTTCTATGGTTGAAAAATTGTTTTTTACGTATGTTTACCTAAACCCAATTACCTAATTGGAAAACAACTTGCTTACAACCCTTGTTTGCTTTCGAAGCAAACAACCTATTTTTTCTCTCTCTCTTAATTTGTTGTTGAGCATCCTTATAAAGTTGTCTCATCATTTTTGCTTTTCTTTCACCATTTAAGCTTACCATTTCTTTCATAGGAAAAGGAATCAAATCCATAGGATTCAGTTGATTAAATCCATAAATAAATTCAAAAGGAGAAAAATCAGTAATTGAATGCACAATTATATTATAAGCAAATTTATTTATAGGAAAAAATTCTTCCTAACCTTTTAGATTCTTTTAAATAACAACATGTAAAAGTTATGACAGAGTCCTCTTATTCACTACCTTAGTTTATTCATCTGTTTAGGGATGACAAGTTGTTAAGAATAAAAACTTAGTACCTAATTTCCCTTATAAAGTCTTTTAAAAGTAGATAAGAAACTTAATATCATGATACGAAGTTATAATCCCAAGAATGTCAAACATATAACCTCCATAAAGAATAAATTTATTATATGAGATACATCATTCAAACATATAACCTCCATAAAGAATAAAGAATAAATTTATTATATGAGATGCATCGTCAATTTTATGACATGTAATAAAATGTGTCTTCTAGAAAAATCTATCAACCACTATAAAAATAAAATCTCTACCTTTTAATGACTTAGGTAAACCTAATACAAAATCCATAGAAATATTTATCCAAGGTTTAGTAGGTATAAGTAAAGGTGTATGTGGTTGTACTCTAGATTTTGCTTTCCTAGATACAATGCATTATTCATATATTTTTTACACATCTCTTGTCATCTTTGGCTAATAGAAGTGTCCATGCAATACATCCAAAGTTTTAGCAACACTGAAATGCCCCATTAAACCATCACCATGTGTTTTACGAATAAGCAATTCATTCAGAAAATTAACATGAACACACAATATATTTTCCTTAAACAAATAACCATTCATTTGATAAAATTTATCAAAGGCCAAACATTCACATGTATTATATTTTTTTTTTCAAAATCAGAATCATTCACGCATGATACCTTCACATAGTCAAATCTTAGCAATCTTGTATTCATAATGTTTAAAAGGAAATACCTACATGAAAGTACATCTATCACAATATTTTTCTTACCTTACTTGTATTTAATCATATAAGAAAAAGTCCTTATAAATTAAACCTATATGGTATGTCATTTATTTGACTGACATTATGATTTCAAATGTTTCAACAATTCATGTTTTTAATGGATTACAAACTATTTTGACAATAAGTAGTGCTGTCATATCTGAAGTGTTCTTACCAAAGCATAAAGCTTTTATCACATGTGAGATAGTTCAAGGTAGCTCTATTAAGCTTTTCACTAAAATAAGCAATAGGTCTTCGATCTTGCAATAAAACAATTCTTATTCTTTATCTTGAATGCATCACACTTAATTTTAAAAGCGTTAGTAAAGTCAAGTAAAGTTAAAACAAGTGCAAAACATAACTATTGTTTTAACACATTAAAAGTCGAATCATGTTCTTTATCCCCTTTTAAACTAATAAAAGTTTTCACAACTTCATTCAATAAAGCAAATATAATACTAAAATCCTTGAAATGTCTATAAAAGCTAGCTAGCCTATGAAAGCTCCTTAAATAAGTCACAAATTTAGGTGTAGGCCATTAACAGATAGCCTTAACCTCTTATTCATCCATCTTGATAGCCTATAATATATCTAAGAAATACAATTCTATCTAGGAAAAAATTATCATCAAAATACATAACCATAAATTTTTCAATGCATGATCTCAACACATAATTCATTAATCTCATGAGTTTACTTTATACATCTATCAAATCAAAATGCACGCAATTCATCTAATATATCATCAAGTCCAAGAATAAGATATTTATATTTCATAGTTATATTATTAGTTGCTCTACAATCAACAAACATTCTTTAAGTTCTATTATTTTTAGGCACAAGTTATGCAGGAACAACATAAAGACTTATACTTTTATGAATATAACCTTTTGTCATCAACTTTTCTACCTATTTTTTAAGTTCTTTTGCCTCATCATAATTACTTTGATAGGCTAGTTCATTAGGAATCAATGTGTCAGGTATAAGATCAATTTGATGTTCTATTCCTCTTATTGGTGTGATGCAACCATATTATCCGATAATTTTACCTATATTTATCTATTATTTTGCCCATGTTTTATATATAAAATGTCTGGATATTCTTTTTTTTTTAATGATTTGAAGCTACTTTTGGATGTGAGATTTAAAAAGGAGTAATTTGAAGATAAAATTCAAACCATGTTCCAACCCATGTTGCATATTAGCAAATTTAACTTTCGATCAATGTTTTACGCAAAGCTTGAAATGTGGAGGTCGAAATCAAATGATTCTAGTGGTATTAAAAAGATAACATCCATACCCTTCTATCCATATATGGCAAGAGAGAAAAAAAGAGCACGCAAATCATAGTCTTCAAAGACAAGTCTCATGTTCTGCAAGTTTTGACCTTTAACCATTCTTATATGAATATTTTAAGCTAGAGAAGTTTGTTTGTTGCAACCTCAAGTTTGTTGGATTCTTGACTTAAAGACCTTGATACCTACCAAATTCCAGCAAGAAAACGCTCATATATGAGAGATACAAATTTTTTATGACAACCCATAAATTCTTTTAGTAGAAAGGTTTTATGAAGAAAGAAGTCCAACTTACTTCCCAAGCATCCAAACCGATAAGATAATTATTTTTTCATGTGAAAAAGATCTTTACATTAGCAAATTAACTTCACTAAGTCTAAAGTCAAAGCTTAAGATTTCTTGTAAAACTATTTTTTCTTTTTTATAGGAAAATAGTTATTATATTATTTCATGCAAGACTATTTTTTTTTTTTATAGGAAAATAGTTATTATACTACTTAAATATAGATTATCTACTTTGGAAAAGACCTTTTTTTTTCTTCCTAATAAAAACAAACTAGTATGAAGGTAGGTATTAGGTTTTTTTATATGATAAAAAGGAAAGAGAGAGAGAGGTGAAGAAAGTGGTGGCTATAAAGAATAAAAAAACTATTACTTTTTTCTACACTTGAAATTATGTTTTCATTTTTTCTCTTCCTAAGTTTTTCGATATTCATTCAAGGCTAGGTTGTTTTTTTTTGTTAAAAGGATACAAAAGTCTTTGGATTTCAAAACCTGTTAAATTTATTTTATCATTACTTTTTAGTTTATATGATAAGTATGAATATTTTTCTATATTTATTTTATGTGATTGTTTAGTTTGATTGTTAAAGTAGACTCTACATTATTATTCTAACCAATCTATTGCTAAGTTTGCTATCAAAACCAGAGTTGTGATATTTAACTTTTAAAGTGAATAAGTTTAATAATTATGATAAATCTATATTGTTAATCATAGGAAAAATATTCAATTAAATTGCACATAAACTATAGACAGTTATGTTGTCTAGATTTATCAACCTATTTAGTTCTTAAGGTTATCATTAAATTAAATTATTAGCATAGACATTGTGGTTATATAATGGTTAGGTTAGTTATACTGCGGATCAATTAACTGAATAATATTATAGAAAGATAAATATTCAGGATATAAATTAATGTATTTATTTTTTCAATAATCAATTTTGATTTTTGTTGGTGGAAGTTTACTTGAGACTAAGGTTTTTCTCTTAATAATTATGATTTATTTAATTTAATTTAATTACTTTATTTTGTTTACCCTAGCATAACTTAGATAATCTCAAAACCCTTTATCTTTGAATCATATAGCATAAAGACCCAAATTAGATCTTATTCACAGGATCAACCTCTTACTTTCTCTATACTATCTTATTTGTTTAAGTTAGGGTAATTAATTTGTGTAACCGCGATATCCTAACATAGTGGCAATCCACTAGGAATCTTATAAGAAAACACATCATCAAACTCTTGCAACAAAGAAACACAAACATTAGAAATAGAAAGGTTAAGTTTGTTAGTATTAAAATAAACTTTCTTGTAAATAAGTAGGATTATTGGTTGGTTTGAATAATATGAAGATTTAACCTCACCTTCTTTATCATAAAAATTAGGTTGTTTCTGTAGTTTTTTTTTCCGATAAAAATTAGGTTGTTTCTTTAGTTTTTTTTTCTGTATAATTCATAATTCATTCACTTACTTTCTTCACTCCTTGAGCCTTACCTCTATTCTCGACCAGATTTGAGTTTGTTTTATAAGTGGTTGAAAAGTTTAGGATAGTAGGATAAGTGTTTTGAGTGTTGGATGAATCTAATGGTCTTCACTCATCTTGTTCCTTACCTTGATTTTTCTCTACCCATATCATCATGTTCCTTTTCTAACTTTATTTGTTTTTCATTATCATATACATGTTTAGGTGTAAACGGTACAAGAACGATGATTTTACCATCTTTTATAATAATATACTTATTTCTAACGACATCATATATTGCCTTCTTATTGAACTACCATGGTCACCCTAAAAATATGTGACTTGCATGCATTGAAACCATATCACATATAATCTTATCAATATACTTTCCAAACAAAAATAGAACAAAGACTTGCCTAGTCACTTTCATTTTATCATAATCATTTAACTATTATAGTCTATATGTTCTATGATGCTTGATAATAATTAATTTTAGTTTACTAACAAGGGTAGTATTAGTTATATTAGCACAACTTCTGTTATTTATAGGCAAAATACACATCTTGTTTTGTACATGACAACGAGTATAGAAAATGTTATTTCTTTTATGATCAAAATCATTTTCTTTGACTTGAACCTAAAGTGGACCCTTTATAACCAAGGCATTACCCTTAACTAGATATGCAATCTCATCATTAGTAAAATCTTTCAATGATGACATGTCTTCACAATTAGATATGTCACTTTTAAACTCTATGACTTCATAATTTTTAATAACTATTATTCTTTTATTTGAACATTCTAAAGTATAAAGCCTAAGCCTCTAAAACCTGAAACATTTAATATCATAAGTATGTTAAGGCTGAATATTAGGTTTACCTTTAAAACCCGTAGAGATATCATCCTTGGCTTTGGGTGGTTTGACTTTAATATTAGTGAAGGATTTTAATTAGGCAGCCCTTTCTCTCTTAAAATTCGATTTCCATGATGATGAAGAACCCAAATTGTAAGCTGGCTATACATTTCTCTTCCTTGTGAGTTGTCTTTTCATAACCATACATACCATGTCCTTTATCTTCTTATAATATTGTAGCTTAACAATATTACATATCTATCTATTCAGCCCATTAAAAAACCTAGCTATAGTAGCTTCTTTATATTTAACCATATTAGCCATGATCATTGTAATTTCCATATTTTTATGGTAATTTTTGCATACTTTTTGACCCTTGATATAAACTCTGTAATTTCTTAATGATTTCTCTATAATAGATGTTATGAATAAATTGTTTTCTCATTATGGCTTTCGTGTCATCCTATGAATCTATAGTCCTTTCACCATTTATTCTTCTACTTAAAACAAATTGATCCCACCATATTAATGTATAATCAATAACAACTAGTTTTACCTTATTTTTCCACTCTAAATACACCTCTAAGTCATTGTTTTCTTGGAAAACTAGTATTTTCATCTTAATTGACCCTAATTCTATACCTAAATCTTCATGAAGCCTAAAATCACTATGATTCTCCCTCTAGCTAAATGTTCCACTTTGGTTGAAACTAACATTCTTTTAGCTTTGATTTTTTCTCAACTTGATCTCTATTTCCCATGGATGCAAAGCCATAGTCATCATTATCTACATTAGTATTTTCATCCACAAATTCAATAAATTAAGTTTTAACATTCCGTACAACCCTTCATATAATGTTTCCTCTCCAATCAGCTCTGATTTTCAATCCATTCATCCCACTATTTTGTTATCTCATCTTTCATGTCCTTCTTTAACCTAGTTAGAAGCTCAAGTTGTTGGGTGAAAACTTACATCTAAAAGGTGTTATTTGCTTATAATATCACGGAGTTGTTATTTCTAAACATCTTGCAAAACTGATTAGTAGTAAGAAAATATATTTCATAACTCTCATGGTCCACGCAATCTAAGGTTTTTCACTCAATTA
>NW_011500727.1:41438-61137 GCF_000495115.2 Populus euphratica
ATATATATATATATATATATATATATATATTATCTAACAAATCCCTTTAAATAAAAATTATTTTAATTTAAAATTTATAAAATTTCATGTTATTTTATATTTTTAATTTTTATCAAATAAATAAAAATAATGAGATTCAATCTTGTCATTGATTTGTTATTAAAATTTTGATATTATATTAAAGAATCATTTCAATCTAGAAACTTAAATTATTAAATATAATTTTAAAATATAATTTATATTATTTTTTATGTTATGATATAAATACAATGTTTTATTTTAAAGAGTATGAGATAATTTATTATTTTTTTTATTTTTGTTACGAAAATAATAATAATAATAATAATAATAATAATAATGTAATAATAATGAATGTACACTTGTTAAATATCTCAGAGATAAGACTCTTCCCTAATTTTCTTGTCCATCAATCGTGGGAAAAGGGCTCTTCTCTTCGAATAAGTTAGGTCATAAGTCGTGGTATTTAAGCCGTTGTTTTAAGAGACAAAGAGTGTCTTAAAGAGTATATTAATAATTGATTTTTAAAATATTTTTTATTTTAAAATATATTAAAAAATATATTTTTTTATTTTTTAAAAATTATTTTTAATATCAGCTCATCAAAATTATCTAAAAATATAAAAAATATATTAATAATTAATTTTTTAAAAAATACTTCTGAAGTATAATATCAAACACACCTGAAACAGCATGATCCCACAGATGAAAATGGCTCTTCGTTTCATTTACTGTCCTTGATGAAGAAGCACCTGTCACAGTCATATATGCTCTTGTTGGATTTTAGGTATCGAAAAGACTTGTCTCGTCGTGTTACCATTGGGCAGCCAATTTACTTTGATGTTTTTACTCTCCAAAACATCTCCCTTTCAAACCACTCATTTATGAAGAAAAATATATATCAAGCCTATAGGAGTTTATACTATTTAATGCAGAAGACAAATTAATATCCCATGATGATATTCAAAATATCCCTTTTGAATGTTTTTTTATAAATTATTTTTTATGATTTTTAATTGTCTTGTTTTGATATACTGATATTAAATATATTTTTTTAAAATATAAAAAATATTATTTAATATATTTACAAACAAACTTAAATATTATCTTAAAATTCTTTCCAATAAAAAAAAATAAAAATCAGTTTCAACCATAAAAACCAACCCACAGAATGACAGTGATCTGCGCGTCCTTCGTCACTCTTCCACTGTAAGGATCAGGATCCAGAAGGAATTGGAATCAATTGTAAATGGATGGATATATATGATTTGACCAAGTTGAATGTCTACATCGTACTGCATGGAGGGATGCAATGAATTCCATTAGAGAGCTATATATGCTAGAAATTAATGACATCTGACGTTACGATCAAGCTGTTGAAGATGCCTTGCTGCATTGTTTTTTCTGTTCAAGGCGAAAATGGAAGGTTCTTGCATTTGCCTTGTTTCGCTTTGGATCTTTCTGCCGTGGGGCGTGCTCAATTCATATATTGCCTCTCATAAGCATCCCAGCTGGTCATGCACTAATGTCATTTCGTTATGCTGTTCACTCAAATGGCTCGCCCGTTCTTTTGTTCTAAGGTCTCATCATTTTCGTTGTTCGGCCTGCGCTACATGCACTCTTTTCCCTTTAGAACTTGTTCTGTTAATTTGTATTTCTGTTTTTCTTTCATCATTGGCCTTTTCTGGTGATCTCGACATACAAAAAAAACTCTAGCGATCAAGCTGTAAGATCACACTATACGTACATTGTGATATTTTTCCAAGTGTGAATGGTACCGAAAAGCATGTGTTGAATACTCATTTAAACACTTTTGAATGACCTCCGCTGCAAAGTAGCTAGCATACAGAGGCAAAACGTTAAGAACTTCATCTTTTAAGGACGTTTAGATTCTTTATGTTCATTTCTATTATCTTTTGTCATGTTCATAAAATTTAAATCAAATAGACGTTATCTTATTACATGATATAGAATGACTTAACTACTAATTGTTATTTATTCTTTTCATAGGGACATAGTTTGTCAATCTTATTCTAATGCGAATCACGAGGTTATATAATCATGTAACTCATAATAAGATTAATAATTTATCTTAGAAAACTAAAATAGATATAATACAAGTGTGACATAATGAAAACCTGTTTCAAGGTATTAGTATTATTAAAATAAGAAACTTTATCCTATGAATATCAATTCACAAATGAGAAGTCTAATAAAGATGTCACAAAGCTAATTAGCATTCAACAAGTCAAATTCAGCTATTTAAAGAATCAAAGAATGTAAGAAATCCTCCCAACACTAAAAAATAATAGTTCAACAGCAGTATTGATAATAAAACTGAATGAAAAATGTCTTACAATGAATTTTTATATTCCAAACAAAAATACTTTAATGGATTTATTCTTATGGGCTGATTTGAGCCAATATACCCAAGATACGAGCTGATGTGATGCCTACTTACAATCAAATCTAAAATTTAATTGAAATAAATCTAAATAATGTTAAACCCAAAACATTTTGAAAATATAAATTAAAATAAAGGTTCTTTATACTATCACAAATAACCAAAGAGAACTATAAAAAATAAGTTTGCTTTATCTAGCTTATAATGGTGTTATAAGCGTTTCCACCTCTAGATGTTCTAAACAAACTAGGAGAATTTGATATGAATGTGAAATTAATTTTGTCGCCTCTTCTTTAACTTGTAGAGCTAGGATTCCTTGTAATACTTAAACAATAATAAATACAAATATATTATTTTATTACTACCTTATTAGTTTCCTTTCTAGACTAAAAGAATCATTAAATAATTATTCATAGCTTAGAAATTAAAGTTGAGCAAAATCTTCCTTGAATTAATAGGAAATATTTACTGATTTAGAATCCTTATAGCATTAGGAAAGTTTGCCCAAACAAGACTGCTAGAGGGTTGGACATATTAGGCCTATGTTGAACATGGATTGAGCCCTTCTTACACTTGGATTAGATAGACTAAAACCTAATCTTAATGCTCTAATGGATTTTCAAAATCAATCCTAACTAAAAACTTTATAACAAGCCCATTCATTACCTCCTTCAAAGCTTTTGTCTTAGACCTTGTGACTGGACCAATTAGAACATGTAATAGATCATTGATGATATTTATGGATTGATCTATATCATCCTCTCTCAAAAGGATTCGACCTCGAATTAAAACCTATATCAAACAAAGGAAGATCAACAATAATAAAGATATCACTAACATCATACTTACATAAAAGATCAACTTTATAGATATTATCATTTATCCTTTCTAGAATTTGGAATGAACTATTTTCACATGACTGCAATTTTGATTTTCTATGGTTAAAAAATTATTTTTTACGTATGTTTACCAAAACCCAATTACCTAATTGGAAAACAACTTGCTTACAACCCTTGTTTGCTTTCGAAGCAAACAACCTATTTTTTCTCTCTCTCTTAATTTGTTGTTGAGCATCCTTATAAAGTTGTCTCATCATTTTTGCTTTTCTTTCACCATTTAAGCTTACCATTTCTTTCATAGGAAAAGGAATCAAATCCATAGGATTCAGTTGATTAAATCCATAAATAAATTCAAAAGGAGAAAAATCAGTAATTGAATGCACAATTATATTATAAGCAAATTTATTTATAGGAAAAAATTCTTCCTAACCTTTTAGATTCTTTTAAATAACAACATGTAAAAGTTATGACAGAGTCCTCTTATTCACTACCTTAGTTTATTCATCTGTTTAGGGATGACAAGTTGTTAAGAATAAAAACTTAGTACCTAATTTCCCTTATAAAGTCTTTTAAAAGTAGATAAGAAACTTAATATCATGATATGAAGTTATAATCCCAAGAATGTCAAACATATAACCTCCATAAAGAATAAAGAATAAATTTATTATATGAGATGCATCGTCAATTTTATGACATGTAATAAAATGTGTCTTCTAGAAAAATCTATCAACCACTATAAAAAGAAAATCTCTACCTTTTAATGATTTAAGTAAACCTAATACAAAATCCATAGAAATATTTATCCAAGGTTTAGTAGGTATAAGTAAAGGTGTATGTGGTTGTACTCTAGATTTTGCTTTCCTAGATACAATGCATTATTCATATATTTTTTACACATCTCTTGTCATCTTTGGCTAATAGAAGTGTCCATGCAATACATCCAAAGTTTTAGCAACACTGAAATGCCCTATTAAACCATCACCATGTGTTTCACGAATAAGCAATTCATTCAGAAAATTAACATGAACACACAATATATTTTCCTTAAACAAATAACCATTCATTTGATAAAATTTATCAAAGGCCAAACATTCACATGTATTATATTTTTTTTTTCAAAATCAGAATCATTCACGCATGATACCTTCACATAGTCAAATCTTAGCAATCTTGTATTCATAATGTTTAAAAGGAAATACCTACATGAAAGTTCATCTACCACAATATTTTCCTTACCTTACTTGTATTTAATCATATAAGAAAAAGTCCTTATAAATTAAACCTATATGGTATGTCCTTTATTTGACTGACATTGTGATTTCAAATGTTTCAAAAAATCATGTTTTTAATGGATTACAAACTATTTTGACAATAAGTAGTGCTGTCATATCTGAAGTGTTCTTACCAAAGCATAAAGCTTTTATCACATGTGAGATAGTTCAAGGTAGCTCTATTAAGCTTTTTACTAAAATAAGCAATAGGTCTTTGATCTTGCATTAAAGCAATTCTTATTCTTTATCTTGAATGCATCACACTTAATTTTAAAAGCCTTAGTAAAGTCAAGTAAAGTTAAAACAAGTGCAAAACATAACTATTGTTTTAACACATTAAAAGTCGAATCATGTTCTTTATCCCCTTTTAAACTAATAAAAGTTTTCACAACTTCATTCAATAAAGCAAATATAATACTAAAATCCTTGAAATGTCTATAAAAGCTAGCTAGCCTATGAAAGCTCCTTACATAAGTCACAAATTTAGGTGTAGGCCATTAACAGATAGCCTTAACCTCTTAGTCATCCATCTTGATAGCCTATAACATATCTAAGAAATACAATTCTATCTAAGAAAAAAATATCATCAAAATACATAACCATAAATTTTTCAATGCATGATCTCAACACATAATTCATTAATCTCATGAGTTTACTTTATACATCTATCAAATCAAAATGCACGCAATTCATCTAATATATCATCAAGTCCAAGAATAAGATATTTATATTTCATAGTTATATTATTAGTTGCTCTACAATCAACAAACATTCTTTAAGTTCTATTATTTTTAGGCACAAGTTATGCAGGAACAACATAAAGACTTATACTTTTATGAATATAACCTTTTGTCATCAACTTTTCTACCTATTTTTTAAGTTCTTTTGCCTCATCATAATTACTTTGATAGGCTAGTTCATTAGGAATCAATGTGTCAGGTATAAGATCAATTTGATGTTCTATTCCTCTTATTGGTGTGATGCAACCATATTATCCGATAATTTTACCTATATTTATCTATTATTTTGCCCATGTTTTATATATAAAATGTTTGGATATTCTTTTTTTTAATGATTTGAAGCTACTTTTGGATGTGAGATTTAAAAAGGAGTAATTTGAAGATAAAATTCAAACCATGTTCCAACCCATGTTGCATATTAGCAAATTTAACTTTCGATCAATGTTTTACGCAAAGCTTGAATTGTGGAGGTCGAAATCAAATGATTCTAGTGGTATTAAAAAGATAACATCCATACCCTTCTATCCATATATGGCAAGAGAGAAAAAAAGAGCACGCAAATCATAGTCTTCAAAGACAAGTCTCATGTTCTGCAAGTTTTGACCTTTAACCATTCTTATATGAATATTTTAAGCTAGAGAAGTTTGTTTGTTGCAACCTCAAGTTTGTTGGATTCTTGACTTAAAGACCTTGATACCTACCAAATTCCAGCAAGAAAACGCTCATATATGAGAGATACAAATTTTTTATGACAACCCATAAATTCTTTTAGTAGAAAGGTTTTATGAAGAAAGAAGTCCAACTTACTTCCCAAGCATCCAAACCGATAAGATAATTATTTTTTCATGTGAAAAAGATCTTTACATTAGCAAATTAACTTCACTAAGTCTAAAGTCAAAGCTTAAGATTTCATGCAAGACTATTTTTTTTTTTTATAGGAAAATAGTTATTATACTACTTAAATATAGATTATCTACTTTGGAAAAGACCTTTTTTTTTCTTCCTAATAAAAACAAACTAGTATGAAGGTAGGTATTAGGTTTTTTTATATGATAAAAATGAAAGAGAGAGAGAGGTGAAGAAAGTGGTGGCTATAAAGAATAAAAAACTATCACTTTTTTCTACACTTGAAATTATGTTTTCATTTTTTCTCTTCCTAAGTTTTTCGATATTCATTCAAGGCTAGGTTGTTTTTTTTTGTTAAAAGGATACAAAAGTCTTTGGATTTCAAAACCTGTTAAATTTATTTTATCATTACTTTTTAGTTTATATGATAAGTATGAATATTTTTCTATATTTATTTTATGTGATTGTTTAGTTTGATTGTTAAAGTAGACTCTACATTATTATTCTAACCAATCTATTGCTAAGTTTGCTATCAAAACCAGAGTTGTGATATTTAACTTTTAAAGTGAATAAGTTTAATAATTATGATAAATCTATATTGTTAATCATAGGAAAAATATTCAATTAAATTGCACATAAACTATAGACAGTTATGTTGTCTAGATTTATCAACCTATTTAGTTCTTAAGGTTATCATTAAATTAAATTATTAGCATAGACATTGTGGTTATATAATGGTTAGGTTAGTTATACTGTGGATCAATTAACTGAATAATATTATAGAAAGATAAATATTCAGGATATAAATTTATGTATTTATTTTTTCAATAATCAATTTTGATTTTTGTTGGTGGAAGTTTACTTGAGACTAAGGTTTTTCTCTTAATAATTATGATTTATTTAATTTAATTTAATTACTTTATTTTGTTTACCCTAGCATAACTTAGATAATCTCAAAACCCTTTATCTTTGAATCATATAGCATAAAGACCCAAATTAGATCTTATTCACAGGATCAACCTCTTACTTTCTCTATACTATCTTATTTGTTTAAGTTAGGGTAATTAATTTGTGTAACCGCGATATCCTAACATAGTGGCAATCCACTAGGAATCTTATAAGAAAACACATCATCAAACTCTTGCAACAAAGAAACACAAACATTAGGAATAGAAATGTTAAGTTTGTTAGTATTAAAATAAACTTTCTTGTAAATAAGTAGGATTATTGGTTGGTTTGAATAATATGAAGATTTAACCTCACCTTCTTTATCATAAAAATTAGGTTGTTTCTGTAGTTTTTTTTTCCGTATAATTCATAATTCATTCACTTACTTTCTTCACTCCTTGAGCCTTACCTCTATTCTCGACCAGATTTGAGTTTGTTTTATAAGTGGTTGAAAAGTTTAGGATAGTAGGATAAGTGTTTTGAGTGTTGGATGAATCTAATGGTCTTCACTCATCTTGTTCCTTACCTTGATTTTTCTCTACCCATATCATCATGTTCCTTTTCTAACTTTATTTGTATTTCATTATCATATACATGTTTAGGTGTAAACGGTACAAGAACGATGGTTTTACCATCTTTTATAATAATATACTTATTTCTAACGACATCATATATTGCCTTCTTATTGAACTACCATGGTCACCCTAAAAATATGTGACTTGCATGCATTGAAACCATATCACATATAATCTCATCAATATACTTTCCAAACAAAAATAGAACAAAGACTTGCCTAGTCACTTTCATTTTATCATAATCATTTAACTATTATAGTCTATATGTTCTATGATGCTTGATAATAATTAATTTTAGTTTACTAACAAGGGTAGTATTAGTTATATTAGCACAACTTCTGTTATTTATAGGCAAAATACACATCTTGTTTTGTACATGACAACGAGTATAGAAAATGTTATTTCTTTTATGATCAAAATCATTTTCTTTGACTTGAACCTAAAGTGGACCCTTTATAACCAAGGCATTACCCTTAACTAGGTATGCAATCTCATCATTAGTAAAATCTTTCAATGATGACATGTCTTCACAATTAGATTTGTCACTTTTGAACTCTGTGACTTCATAATTTTTAATAACCATTATTCTTTTATTTGAACATTCTAAAGTATAAAGCCTAAGCCTCTAAAACCTGAAACATTTAATATCATGAGTATGTTAAGGCTGAATATTAGGTTTACCTTTAGAACCCGTAGAGATATCATCCTTGGCTTTGGGTGGTTTGACTTTAATATTAGTGAAGGATTTTAATTAGGCAGCCCTTTCTCTCTTAAAATTCGATTTCCATGATGATGAAGAACCCAAATTGTAAGCTGGCTATACATTTCTCTTCCTTGTGAGTTGTCTTTTCATAACCATACATACCATGTCCTTTATCTTCTTATAATATTGTAGCTTAACAATATTACATATCTATCTATTCAGCCCATTAAAAAACCTAGCTATAGTAGCTTCTTTATATTTAACCATATTAGCCATGATCATTGTAATTTCCATATTTTTATGGTAATCTTCGTATACTTTTTGACCCTTGATATAAACTCTGTAATTTCTTAATGATTTCTCTATAATAGATGTTATGAATAAATTGTTTTCTCATTATGGCTTTCGTGTCATCCTATGAATCTATAGTCCTTTCACCATTTATTCTTCTACTTAAAACAAATTGATCCCACCATATTAATGTATAATCAATAACAACTAGTTTTACCTTATTTTTCCACTCTAAATACACCTCTAAGTCATTGTTTTCTTGGAAAACTAGTATTTTCATCTTAATTGACCCTAATTCTATACCTAAATCTTCATGAAGCCTAAAATCACTATGATTCTCCCTCTAGCTAAATGTTCCACTTTGGTTGAAACTAACATTCTTTTAGCTTTGATTTTTTCTCAACTTGATCTCTATTTCCCATGGATGCAAAGCCATAGTCATCATTATCTACATTAGTATTTTCATCCACAAATTCAATAAAGTAAGTTTTAACATTCCGTATAACCCTTCATATAATGTTTCCTCTCCAATCAGCTCTCATTTTCAATCCATTCATCCCACTATTTTGTTATCTCATCTTTCATATCCTTCTTTAACCTAGTTAGAAGCTCAAGTTGTTGGGTGAAAACTTACATCTAAAAGGTGTTATTTGCTTATAATATCACGGAGTTGTTATTTCTAAACATCTTGCAAAACTGATTAGTAGTAAGAAAATATATTTCATAACTCTCATGGTCCACGCAATCTAAGGTTTTTCACTCAATTAAACTTATTATATCTTTTACTTTTTAGCTCACCTTTTTGCGGTTCTTTTGGAATTGAAAATCAACAAACCAAAGTCAATGACTATTGTAATGAAATCTAAATATGTATAAAGTGACTTAAGAATCAATAAGATGCTAAAAAAGAAAAATAAAACTATGATTATGATTTCACGAGTAGCAAAGCAAATTCATACAATATAGAGGGGTTACGAAGACTCAAAATAAAATAAAAGCAAAAGGTTATGAAAAAAATTATTTGACTCCTAAATAAACAAAATGTAATAGAAATAAAATGAATATAAAAAAAATAGTAGTAAACATGTTTTAATAGATTGACGCAAATTTGACCTGCTAAGTAATTTTAAGCACCAAAACTAAAATCCATACCAAATGATATTAGAACATCCTCAAAGTTTATATGTAGTACCCTTACGCCTAATAAACAATAGATCTCAATTTATAGATTATTTTGTATGCCTCAGAATAAAAAAACCCGTGTATGATTAGTTTGTGGTAAAATTTAACTCATACTAAAAAATCCAATCAAACAATTTAAAAAAGTTCCTAGATTTAATATATAGTGCTATTCCACCCTAAATAACCAATATATGAATTTTAAAATGATTTCAAGATGGTTTGATTTGGTTTCTCTATAGTTTGTGTTTTCATAGTAGAATTGAAACTAGCTTGAATAACATTTATTCTTCTTCTTGTTTTATTTTTGATGTTACTAATATGTTTAGGGACAATAAAAAAAAAAAACTTTTTTTTGGATACTAAGATGCTAAAAACACAAAGAGAAGAAGAAAACTAAAAAACACAACTAAACTTATGGAACACAAAGACAATGAAATTTTCAAAAAGATATCACATGATTTTAAAGTTTAGCTTCGATACTAACTAATATGAACCTCATGATCACATGATCACGCAATCAACAATAAGATTGACAATGAATCTTGAAAAGTCAAAATAAGTTTGATAGGAATGTAACTTCATGAAAACCTATTCAAAACCAACACTACTGGAATAAGAACTCTTTCTCTACAAATACATATTCATGAATAAGATGTATAAAAAAAATGCCTCAAAGTTGGTTATTATTTGATAAGTCAGTTTCAGTTCTTTATAGAACCAAAAAATACGAGAAATCCTTTCAACACTCAAGAACAATAGTTCAGTAGTAATATGAATAATAAAACTTAATAAAAGGTGTCTTATAAAGAGATTTTATACTTCGAACAAAAGCACCCTAATGGGTTGATTTGAACCCATCTATCTAAGATGTGTGCTAATGTGAAACTCACTTACAATCAAACCTAAAACTTAATTGAAATAAACCAAAACAATGTTAAACAAACCAAAAAAATTTAAAAATACAAATCAAATTAAAGTTTCTCTATGTTGCTACAAATAACAAAAGAGAACGAAAAGAAATAAGTTTGATTTTCTTAGCTTTAAAAGTTGTTATAGCCAAAATAAACCTTCATGTAACTCTAGGAAGAGTTTTCACCTCTTTCTTTTCCTTATAGAGCTAGGTTTCCTTATAATACTTAGATAATAATAAATACAAATATCTTCCTTTGTTGCTGTCTTATTAGTTTTCTTCTTAAACTAAGAGAATCATTATATAATCCTTCATAGCTTAGAAATCAAACCTGACATAAATCTTAAATTATTAGAAGAATATTTGCTGATTTGTAATTCTTATAACATTAGAAAATCTTGTCCGAATAAGACTATCAGGCCCATAGTGAACATGGATTGAACTCTTCTTGCACTTACAAGACTATCATAGGACCAGACATATCAGGCCCATAATGAACATGGATTGAACTCTTCTTGCACTTAGATTAGATAAACTAAAATCTCCTCTTGATGCTATAATGAATATCTAAAATCAACAATAGTCAAAACCTTTGTAACAAGTCAATATATTGTCTCATTCAATGCTTTTGTCTTTGATCTTATGATTTGACAAATTTGAATATATAATGGATCATTGATGGTATTTGTGGATTGATCCACACCAAAATCCCTCTTATTCTACCCTAAAATATCTTCTTTTTTTAATTAGCTTAATTATAAACTATTTAAAATATATATACCATAGAACTAGAGAACACAGGGAAGGAAAAAAAATCAAGATTTTTAATGGAATCACTAATATAACTTAAATATTTTAATATAAAAACATTACTGTGAGTAAAAAAATTATTATTATTTTTTTGGTTAAGATATAATAATTTGACACGAGAATTAAGGTATAAATCACTCTAGAAAATCCAAATCATTACATAGCGACCACTATAGGTGATTTCAAACATCATTATATATCTAACAATTTATCTTGAGTAAATTAAGGCGATTAATTTGGCCGTTTTGCTTTCCTGATGCTTTTCACCTTGCAGATTATTTGTGGTGTTCAAGCATCGCTAGAAGTTTAATCACCTCTCACGTATGTGAAAAAATATGGTTCTAGTTTTGTCTCCTAGTGGATAAAAAAGTAGTGCATGTTGCTTGGGTTGACTTACGGTAACATTGCATTTCTCTCAAAACGATGTGTGTTTTATAGTGCTCTCAAAGAAAGAAGCCACCATGTTCGCTAGAGCAACATAATTTACGTTCAATCCATGACTAATGTGTAATTGTTTATAATATTTACAGGCAGGGTGTGGTCAAAAGAGGTTGTTTTGGCACCCCAATCTGTCTCCTTTTGGTTGCCTAGCTAGCTATTATGTTTGGCACTAAGGGACCAAATAATGTGGACAATCTGGTTGAAGTAGATTCTCTCCATTATAATTTCCGGTTTCTAGGGATACCATAATATTTAAGATATAAAATATATTGTGGTATGTGGACTAAGTGGAACAAAAGGCATTGAGTGCTATATCTAGTAAGAGATGTCAAACTCATGGAC
Source organism: Populus euphratica (assembly GCF_000495115.2). Classification (NCBI taxonomy): domain Eukaryota; kingdom Viridiplantae; phylum Streptophyta; class Magnoliopsida; order Malpighiales; family Salicaceae; genus Populus; species Populus euphratica. Next base: position 53,759 of record NW_011500727.1, read on the forward strand.
TCCCACAATGGAGTAATGTATTACTCCTAAATCAAAAAAATAAAAAAATAAAAATAAAAATAAAAATGAGAGGATTACTCCTAAGATCCACAAGATCTCTTCATGGAACTTTGTTTTTTTGACTTACATATATTATAGATTGGTTGATTAAAAAGAAATGAAAGAACATGCACCCTACGATTCTTGGGCCAAAACTCCATGTTTTTTTCTTTAGATATTTCTCAACTTCTTTTTCTATCCTTGCTTTTGATCAATCAATAGGAAGACATTTAAGCAAAGCAAGCAACATATATGTGGGCTATATATAAAGCAAAGGCATTGAAATGTCAACAAAATATATTTGCTCAAACTTTTTGGAGTGCGATAATGAGATCTATTATGGGATTGGGTGTTCGGGATATCTCATGGAAGAGCTTCTATCGAGTTGATGGGACGTGAATTGATTTCGTTGTCACGCATTACGGGAGAAAGGTGTAATTGTGTCTGTTGCTCGAGTTTTTGCATGCAAATGCACTAGTTTTTGGCCCCAAAGCCACAGCATAATCAAAAACCATTAGGGACGGGACCGTTCACTATTGCTTGGAATGCCCCTAACTATCACTCTGTGGAAATGGCATTGGCTCGGAAGGTATAAAATCACATCTTAAACATTACAAAGAAAAAGGTGATTGCGATGCAATTTTGCAATTTGTCGACAAGATTATCCAAAGTGGGTGTGATAATTGCAGACGAGATTGATTCCTTTGGTCATTTTTGGTGTAACAAGATGCACATGCATGGTTCCCATGTAAAGTGTCTCACACAAATTTTAATTTTCATTATATCATCATTTGGTTTCCTAAAAGCATTCCTTCATAGATAAGTGTACTCCTGAGACAATGAGAGCACATATTGGAGCTACCAGGATTTCACAGGAAAAAAATTAGCTGGAAAGGAAGTCTAAGTAAAAATGTTTGACAAAGATTAGCATCTTTGATTTAGTGAGAAAGTCATACCAAATCCAAAGGGTTCTCTAGGAAAGTCAAAAAGCCTTAATGGCTACGCTCGAAATGTACAAATCAGAGAGTGATTTTATAGAAGCGCTTTTTAATTAAAAATATAATAAAATAATATTTTTTATATTTATTTTATTATTTTTTATAGTATTTTATTAATTAAAGTCATCTAAAAATATATAAAAACATTAATTTAATGTATTACAAGTAAAAAATAATTTAAAAATACTTTAAAAAATAGGTTGAACTGTATTATAAAACAGAAACTAGCTATAAATAAACAATACAAACAAAGATTGGTGCTAGAAATCCATAATTTTGACCACCAAACAACCCTTTCAGCCCCTCAAACCACATTATATTATAAAAATAAATGTACTCAACTCAAACCAATTATAAAAATTTTGATTTGAGTCTTGGATCCGAAATTTGTAAGCCTTACAAGAACACCCAATTTAATGATAAATATAAAGGGTGTCAATCAAAACATTTGATGTGCATTTTACCCTAATGGTCACCCCGTACATTAATCTACAAGACCAGGAAACAGAAAGAATATACGACAGAATAACAAACACCGACTCACATGACAAGAAATCAACTCAACTTTGCAATCTGGAAACCATGTCGAATATTTCTGTCATTATTGCACCTAAAGCTCGAATTAAATTATAGAATAACAAAGTTTACTGTCATTTCTATACAATAAATTATAAGCAGTTAAGAAAGAATTGTTTTCCTTTATACTCTCAATTCGATTCAAACATTCTTTAATTTGTCGTTCTATTTGTAGACTAACAAAATTGTTTAATAGAGTTTGCTTCATTTTCCTTTCATGCCAATGCTTTAGATAGGCCAACGTCAACATTTAAAGTTAGGCATTCGTCCTGGAGAACTCATTTAAAAGTATGTAAGAGTTCAGATCATACATTATAATTATTAGAGAAACTAATTTAGTTGCATGATTATAGTTTTTTTTTATTATAGAATTTTAAATATTTGATTTTGTTTAAGAGATGTTATTAGCTAAATAAGTCTTCTCACTCATATAACTTTTATATTCATTTCTCTAGTAAACTAGGTATGTTCGTAATGACTATAACAGCTCCTTAATATAACTCATTTTGTCATCCTCTATGAATTTGTATTTTCAAAAGCTAGAAGTTTAGTGTGCTTCCATTTCTCTTTTTAGCTTTGATGGGTATTCATGTCCATTATCCAACTTTCTTCTCTCTCTAATTCAATCTCTTTTTCAGCCATAGATGTTTAATAAATTTCTTTGAGCTATTAAGAAAAAAGGGTCTTCATCGAAGAAGATGAGCACATGCATAACATATATTAAAAATTGTAGAGTATTTAGAAACTTTGACGTGTGGTGCAATGAGAGAAGAAATTAAATGCTTTGACGATTTTGACACCCGTGATAATGACATAAAGGTAAAAAATAAAACAATTATTTTATACATACAAAAACTAGAGATAAAAAGAAGAGGTAGAAACGCCTAAAACTTTAGACACATATTCAATGAGATGAAAGTAAAATAAATAAAAAGGAATTGACGTGCAAGCTATATATATATTTACTATGTATACAAATTTTCAAATGTCATATCAATTATATTTCTTTGATATGACTCATAAGTATATTATTTTCTATTTAATTATTTTTAAAGCAATATTTTTTAAGAAAAATAAAAATATTACATTAACAGTTTTTCATATCATATGTGTTTTAATTCTAAATTTACAACGCATTCTATCAATATATGAAATGTTATTATAAGATAAATACATAAGTTTTTTAATTCTAAATTTACAACGCATCAATATATGAAATGTTATTATAAGATAAAATATATTATAATTATAGTAAAAGTTAAATGTTTTCCATTGTGAACTTTGATTTGAACATTTGTATCATAATATCTCTAGATTCCTTTTAAAATCATATTTTCCCTTTCATAATTGAGAAACGATGTTGTTATTCTATTCCCAATCCATCACCTTTTGAAATTACTAATATAATCTCCTTGTTAATTTATGAATTGATGTACTTTATACAAAAATGCTTTTTCTTCACAAAAACACATAACCAAAAATAACTAAAGGAGAAGGCTTAGATAAAAAGGTCAAGCAAACATGTTGCCTTTCTTTTTTTATTACATGTACAAAGTATTTGTGGATTTGGTACCTATCAAACCCAATCTTTTTGGACTCAATTACGTGTCAGGTTTAAGAACCTATAAGTCTGGCATCTTACTACCCAACCCCCTTGGGTTCGGATACATGCTAAATCCAAACGCTTGTGTATCTGACATCTTACTAGACCCAACTCTCTTGAGTTTGACTATCAGCCAAGCCCAAACACTTATAAGTCTAGTTCTAGTATCTTTTCACACCCAACCCCTCATAAGTTAGATTTCTCTTCAAGAACAAGTGCTTAAGGTGGGTATCTAAAGTCATCACCTCTCTACTCCTTAATAGGTAAAAAAGTCATTAAAGAACCATTTTCGCATCAAATTAATATTGATATTAATAATAGAGGATGATTTCATCGACATTAATATTATATACAAATTGACATACTATCATATTCTATAGTATGTGATATTCTCAACATTAAATGTCGAGTAAAAAGACATTGACCATGGATGATAGTTTTGATTGTAAGGGTCTTCCTCCAACTTAGATGAAGAAGAAAAAGACTTGCAATCTCTTGAAGAAGAAAGAAAAAATGTTATAAATACACTTTGAATAACCTAAGCAAAGGGTTCACAATCTTCATTCTCTCAAAATTTAACCTTAGCATTTATGATACATAAACAAAAAACAAATATTTTTATTCTTAGAATTTAATACTTATATATTGCAAATCTTCATAATAAAGTCACTAACTTAATTATTAAATGATCCCTAAAATCCTAAAAAATGGATTATTTTTTCAGGAAATCTAGTTTTATTGCCAAACCATAGAATCCTTAATTATAAAAAATAGAAGATTGACATGAACTTATGATCATTCATCATCAAAACATGGTAAAAAAATAATTGCCCCAACATTATGGATTTTTGGAGCATTGTCAATTAGTGTTGTAAGTGAGAAGCCTGTTCAAAAGGCCATTTACTATTTTCTTCTTAAATGAGTTTTTGTTATTTCCAAACCCCCTAGATTTGTCAAATATTAATCAACCAAATACAAGCCCTCACTCAAGTCATCCTGGCATCCCATAAGCAACATCAAACTCCATCTCCTCAGCAGACCCTAACCAAGGAATCACCTCCCTATAAGAAAATTTCTTCAGCTCAAGCTGCACAATGACAAAAGTCTTATTCTGCTAGGAGACAAACACCAACCCCATAAGATCAGGTTATATAAAAAATGTATAAAGAGGCTTAAAGGTCCAGCCTAGGCTTCTTTACCAAATAATCTCTCTAGTTGGTGACATGATCAAAAGATTGATATTTTATCTCAAGTGCAGAAGTGTCGAAGTAATAAATAACCTGGCAAGACCGGGATCGAACCACAAGGAAGTGAACTATATAAATTACAAATAATATATATTTAATAAAACAAAGAGTTTATGAGAATTTTATGAGATATTGATGTAAGGATTAAAAAAAGATAAAATAATTGTCAAGCTTAAAGGATCCACTAACGGTATTTCAAATAAGTACAATAAAAACTCCTTTTATTACTCAACTAGAAACCACACATGAAGAAGGTTTCAATCGAATTATAAATTATTAACATGATTACATTAGTTATCTTATTCAAATATTGATAATACTTGTAAATGTTGCCAAGTATTGATGATGTTAATTTATGTTAATAACAAATCAAGTTCCTTTCATAGCATAAGTGTCGGTTAAACCATACAGTAGGCTATGAAAGGTTTAAGCATTTATTCTACCAAGGGTCATACAACATAAATCTAAATTAACCATTTAACAAGTAAAGTATTAAGAATTAATAGTATAAAAATGATAAGACATGTTAATAGCAAGTTGTTTCAGATATAAGTATTGAAGTCCATATTGAGTTTATATTATTCTTATCCTAATACGACTAGTGAAACCTTTTTACCTTGACATAATAAACTTAGCTAAACATGATGAAGTAGATAGACATAAATAAATAAGAGAAGAACATGATTATATAAGTATAACAAAGAAAATAAAAGACATAAACAAGAGATTAATAAAACTATAACATGAAATAAAACTTGAACATTATACTACAAAGAAAGAAAGCAAGGAAGCAAATGATCTTAATCTGAAAACCAACATATCTAAATGTATGATAAATGCCTCCTTTTATAGGATAAAATTTAGAATTATGAGTTGGTGGTCACCTCTTGAGTTGGTGACAACCTTAATCTTTTTGTCTTAACAAAATATCATTATTAACATCAGAATTGGATAGATAGTCTTTATGAAAGTTTTGGGCATTTGTCTCATCTTTCCAATAAAAAAGAAATGAGTTCATTTGGACTTCTAGAACTCGAGATATAGGCTTAACACTAAACAATGTCTAAGTTGCAGTACTGATTCAGAATTCTCTTTTAATGCTAAGATTTGAACTTCCAAACAGCAGAATTAAGTCTTTGACTCTTATAAATGTTTTAGGCCGATGTCTTACATTTCTAGACATATAAACCAAATTGAAATTCAAGATCTATAGCTCTAAATATAACCCAATGACTGAACAATGTTGCAGTTTAAATTGAATCAATATCTCTTTTCTAAGCTTAGCCTTTTTTTTGTCCTTTCACTTTTAATAGTTAATTACATCAATCAATCCTTTGAATTGTAAAATATGTTTGCATTTAAAATAAGCATTTATCATAAATTAAATTTATCATATATTATGAGACTTATTTATTATAAAATATGCTTAAGTTAAGAAATTTAATGAAACTTTAAGTGCAATATAATGATATAAAGTCTTAACAAGAATACACTTTTAAGTACTAATTAGTTGATAATAGCAGCCCTAACGGGAAATACATTCTCAAAATTAGGCATAGGGATGGGATGGACGTAGTGTTGAAATCCATTTGCATTCCCCTAAAATTGTTGAAGAAGTATAGATTAGACAAGGCTAGGAAAATCTTGTCCCAACCACCTCGGACAAAACCTCTAACCCTCTGAAGAAATCCTAGAAGTCCTTAGCAAAATTCTTTAATCCTTTCAACCTTGCCTGATACTTCTTGAGCTCCTCTTTAATAATATAGAACTCTAAACACACAGCATCCTTAGATGCCCTCATCTCAATAATAAACTACCTCAAGGAAGAAATTTCATGGAGGGCCTTCTACAACTGTTGTTCAAAAAAGCCCGAACAAAGGTTGGCCTTCTACATCTTATTTATTAAAAAAGTATAGGATGCCTTCACATCCCATAGTTTAGCCTCCACAATTGTTTTCTCCTCCTAGAGCCTATAAAGAGTATTTTGATCTACTTTATGCCCAGTAATGACATCCTTTACTTACCTCTTCTCGGTAGCCTAACACCTCTTAGAATGGGTGCACATCATAAAATTATATAATAGGAAAAAAAGAGAGGAAAAAAGATAAAAAAGGGTTTCCTTATAGTTAATGTCAAATGGCAGTGGTAACTATCATTAAACATCTGAAGAATATCCGAAGAGATGGTGAGAACCCTCTCCAACTGTTTCACCACCTTAAAGCACATCTCACTGATTATTTCTTAAAAGTGTTTTTTTATCAAGATTTTATATCATCATTTTACACTTGAAGTATTAATAACTCCTTAACTAAAGCATGTTTTATAATAACATATCTAATAATATAAGATACCTTTAATTTATAATAAATATTCATCTTAAATACAGACCTATCACATAACTGGAAAGGATTAATTGATAAGTTTAAGTACTGAAATTGAAAGGACAAAGAGATGGCCAAACTTAGAAAAGAAATGCTGGTGCAGTCCAAACTGGAACATTGTTCGGTAATTGGGTCATATCTAGAGCTGTAGATCTTGGATTTACGTCGATTTTATATGGATGAAAAGGTAAGACATAGGCCTACAACTTTTATGAGAGTCAAAGATTTAAAAAGGTCAATTTCAAGTCCCAATTGTATCAACAATGAAGAAATCCGAATCTGTCCTATAGCCCAAACATTGTTCAGTGTTCAGCCTATATCTTGAGTTTTAGAAGTCCAAATAACCTCAATTTGTTTTTCCTGGAAAGCTGAGATAATTTTTTAGAACTTTCATATGGAGGTTTGGTCCAAGTTCTGATGTTATCAATTATATTTTATTTAGACAAGAAGATAAGGATTGTCACAGAGTCAAGATGTGGCCACCCACTTATCAATTAGTCATCAAATTAATAGTTTTCAATTTTGACCTATAAAC
>NW_011500727.1:61272-61454 GCF_000495115.2 Populus euphratica
TCTTTACTTAGTTAACTTTTATCTTATTTATATTTTTATCTTGTTTATTGATGTTTCTCTATCTCATTATTTTTAGTTAAGTCTATTATGTCAAGGTGAAAAGGTTACACTATTACTGTAAGAATAAGTATAGTGTAAACTCAATATGGATTTTAATGTTTGATACTAACATATTTTGTATT
>NW_011500727.1:61491-68449 GCF_000495115.2 Populus euphratica
AATAGTTAATTTAGATTTATGTTGTATAATACTTGGTACAACAAATACTTGATACTTTTATAGTCCAACTGTATGGAATAACCTACACCTGTGCTATGAAAGGAACTTGATTAGTTGTTAACATAAGTTATAATCATGTATGCTAAGGAATATTTGTAAGTATTAATATTATTCAAATAATATAACTAATATAATTATATTAATAATTTATAATTCAATTGGAACCCACTTTGTGTGTGATTTCTAGTTGAATAATAAGAGTTTATACTATACTTGTTGAAATACCATTAGTGGATCCTCTAACCTTGACATTTGTTGTTATCATTGTTTAATCCTCACATTGTTTTTCCATCTCAAAGTTTTCATCAACTTTTTCTTCTTCTTTTTTTCTATTATTATTATTATTATTATTACTGTTACTATTATTACTATTACTATTGCTATTATTGTTGTTGTTATTGTTGTTATTGTTGTTGTAATATAATCTCCTTATGGTTCAACCTTGGCCTTGCCGAGTTATTCATTACTTCAATATTCTTGTACTTAGAAGAAGACATCAATCTTTTAGTCATGTCACTTACCAAAACTGAACTTCCCATTAATTATAGTTTTCATAGCGCACCTCTCCTTCTCATTTAGAGTAGGAAAGGTGAAAAAGGCATGAACAAATGCTAGAGAGGATAGAGCATCCTTAACCCTCATCCCTGAAGGGAGGACTCCATGATTGTGACCCTAGAGACCATAAAAAAAAAAAAATAGAAGGATAGGCACCTCTACTACCAAGGACTGAATGCTTGCCTCTTTCAGGGTTGAGACCTTTTTTCTCTAAGAAAAGGTAGCAGCACTTGCAATTACTTCTCACGGAGTCAAGTCAACATAAAAGGTACAATTCCTTCCAGCCTCTATCTTAGTGAGAAAACAGGCCCTCACCATCACTTTCTTGAAATCTAGGCCCTTAAAAGTAGGTAGCTTGTTCAGAAGAATTGGATCATGCACTATTCTTTCTCCATTAAAGGAGAATGCCTCTATTGATAAAGATAAACTTTTTTCTAATGATCTAGCAAAAATCTATCATCCTTTCTCAATTAGAAAACCTATACAAAAACAATATCAGAAGTAATTCTCAATATAATAGATATATATAAAAAAGAAAAAGTTGTATACTTTGAAACGGGCTTAGATATTCATTTTTGCCCATCCTATTGAGTTCATACTCCGTTAAGGTATAAGCTAATAGTATAAGTGATGTCTCCTCGCTAGGGCTCAAATGGGGCCTGTTATTCACTTCACAAAACGGTACCTTCTAGTAGTAAGATCAACCCCAGATTTTCTACATACCTTCTTAAAGACAAACCATCTCATTATACCTTATAATCAACCACCTCCCCCCTCCATCTCTTCGAGTATGTGTACTTGCCTTTAGAAGTCTTTCTAGAACTATTGAGTATTGTTACCACCATCGGTACCTGCAACCAATTGGTAACACACCTTAAAAAGCTTACAACGAGCTTTAAATCGATTAGCTAAAAAAACTTGTTAAAAGCTAATAAGAACACTCAACCACCACCCAACTCTAACTTATAATACGTAAAGACACCAATAATAAATCCCTAGAGAGGGAAAAATGTCTTAATTCATACATGCAAAAAAGGGTTATAATTTTAAAACATCTCCGAGAAGAAGTTAGGGTCTCTTCATTGATCATTTCCTTCCTACAAGGTAACTTGGCCACATAGGTTCTAGGTTGTCGGCAATTGAAAAAAGCCACATCCCCAACATACAGGATGATAAGAGTGTTGCCATAGGGGTTTGGGAAGACTTTTCCCTCTCATGAGAACCCCTCTAAAATCAAGTCTTCTTTTAAAAGAGTCCATTTTGATAAAGAAAAGAAAAATAAAAGAGTGGAAGATAAAGGAGATAAAATCTTACTTGAAGAAAAATTCCAAAAACAAACTAAAAAAAGGTTAAAAAAAAACTAAAATAAATAAGGGCATAAGCAACTAGAGTTAAAAAAAAATAAAGATTGTTACCCCTACTGCTAGATGAATGGCCTATCATATCTCCACAGATCTTTATCAAAATTTTAGTTACTACATTAAAAATGAGTCATCTTTTTTATTATCAAGAAATATCCCATCTAATAAGAAAGTGATAACTAGCCTTAAAAAATCCCAACATTTCTACTTTAGAAAGACAAAATCCATGGGAAAGGTAAAAAGATCTTTTCATTAGATAGAAAAGCCTTAAAACTCTTGCCGCATTAAATACTCTAAGATTTGAGGGGCTAATAATGGATCAACATACCTTTCCATATTCAACCCTTTTAGATTTGGCTACATGTCAAGCCCAAACAACTATAGGTCTAGCACTTCACCAAACCCAATTTTCTTGGGCTCGGCTACATACTAGGCCCAAGCGCCTGTAAGTTTGGTACCTTGACACGATCAAGAAATTGATATCTTCTTCTAAGTGTAGGAGTGTCGAAGTAATAAATAACCCTGTAAGACCGGGGTCAAACTATAAGGAGGTTAACTATATAAATTACAAATTATAGATAATAATAATGATGATGATGATGATAATGATGATGAGTTAAAGAGAACTTTGAAATATAAGATTTATATAAAAATTAAAAAATGATAAAAACAGTTGTTAAAGAATTTATATAAAGATTAAAAAATGATAAAAACAGTTGTTAAAGTTAGAGGATCCACTAATGGTATTTCAAATAAATATAATATAAACTCTTTTTATTGCTCAACTAGAAACTACACACAAAGAAGGTTCCAATTAGATGATTTATCATTAATAACTCATTATAAATTATTAACATGATCATATTAATTATCTTATTTAAGTAATACCAAACTTTTAAATATTGTGAGGAATTCATGATACTAACTTATATTAATAACAAATCAAGTTCCTTTCATATCACATGTGTAAGTTATACTATACAATTGACTATGAAAGTGTCAAGTATTTTTTATACCAAGTGTTATACAGCACAAATCTAGATTAATCATTTAATAAGTAAGGTATTAAGAATTAATAAGATGAAAATAATAAGATATGTTAATAGCAAATTATTTAGGATATAAGCATTGAAGCTATATTAAGTTTATCTTATACTTATCTTAACACTATTAGTGAAACCTTTTCACCTTGACATAATAAACTTAGTTAAACATAATGAAAAAGAGAAACATAAATAAACAAGATAAGAGCATAAATAAGATATAAGTTAACTAAGTAAAGGAAATGAAAGGTATAAACAAGAGATCAATGAAAGCAAAACTTAAGCATTACAAAAATATAAAGAAAAAGAGCAAGAACATGCTCTTCATCTAAAAATCAAGATACCTAAATGTATAGCAAATGCCTCCTTTTACAGGCCAAAATTTAGAACCATTGATTTATTGACTACTTGTTAAGTGGGTGGCCATATCTTGACTTGGTGACAATCCTTAACTTATTGTCTAAATAAAACATCATTGCTAACATACGAATTTGAACAAATTATCTTTATGAAAGTTCTATTTTAACATAAAAAATCAGTGTATTTAAACTTTTAGAACTCGAGATATAGGTTGAATACTGAATAATGTCTAGGCTGCAGAGCAGATTCAAACTTCTCTATTGTTGCTACAACTTGAACTTGAAAATGGCCTTTTTGAATCTTGGACTCTCATGAAAGTTTTAGGCCCATGTCTTAACTTTTCATCCATATAAAGAAGACCTAAATCCAAGTATTATAACTCTAGTTATGATCCAATAATCAAATGGTGTTTCAATTTGGATTAAACCAGCATCTCTTTTTTAAACTTAACCCTCTTTGTCTTCTCAATTTCAGTAGTTAAACTCATCAATTAATCCCTTAATTTATGTGATACACCTGCTTTTAAGATGAACATTTACCATAAATTAAAGGTATCTTATATTATTAGATATGTTATTATAAAACATAATATAGCTAAGGAGTTATTGATACTTCAAGTGCAAAATGATGATATAAAATCTTAACATGATACTTCAAGTGTAAAATGATGATATAAAACCTTGATAAAAATACACTTTTAAGTATTAATCATACCTTAGAAGACTCAACCCCTTCAGGCTTAGCTATACATCGAGCCCAAACACATGTGGGTCTTACACTATGCAAAACCCAACTGTCTTGGGTTTGGCTACACATTAGGCACAAGAGCTTGTAGGTTTAGCACCTTACCAAGCCCAAGTGCTTATAAGTCTAGCATCTTGTCAGGTGCATCCCCCTTAGGCTCGGTTACCCGCCAAGCTAAAATATCTATAGATCTAACACCTCGTTAGGCCCTTCCCCTTTGGGCTCAGCTACACTCCAAACCCAAATGCTTGTGGGCTTATGATTAGTATTTAAAAGTATATTTTTATCAAGGTTTTATATCATCATTCTACACTTGAAATATCAAAAACTCCTTAACTTAAACATGTTTTATAATAAAATATCTAATAATATAAGATACTGTTAATTTATGCTAATATTTAGTTTAAATACAGGTCTATCACATAAATAAAAGGATTGATTAGTGAGTTTAAGAACTGAAATCGAAAGGACAAAGAGATGACCAAAATTAGAAAAAAGATGCAAGTGTAGTTTAAACCGGAACACTGTTTGGTAATTAGGTCATATCTGGAGCTGTAGATCTCGAATTTAGATCTACTTTATATGGATAAAAAGGTAAGACATAGGCCTACAACTTTCATATGGAGCCCAAGATTTAAAAAGGTCATTTTCAAGTTCAAATTGTAGCAACAACAAATAAGTCTGAATCTGTCCTGCAGCCCAAACACTATTTAATGGTTGGCCCATATCTAGAGTTCTAGAGGTCCAAATGACATACATTTTCTTTTTCTGGAAAGCTAAAACAATTTCATATAACTTTCATATTTTCAAATGGTTTCAATTCTGACGTTATCAATGATGTTTTGGGCAGACAAAAGAAGATAAGGATTATCACCAAGTCAAGAGTTGGCCACTCACTCATCAATTAGTCATCAAATCAATAGTTTCTAATTTTGGCCTATAAACTTGATATTTATTGTTATCATTGTTTAATCATTACGTTAATCTTCCATCTCAAAGTTCTTATCAACTTCTTCTTCTTCTTCTTCTTCTTCTTCTTCATTATTATTAATATTATTATTGTTTACTACTACTACTACTACGATTACCATTACTATTATTACTATGATTATTGTTGTTATTATTATAATTGTTGTTATTGTTGTTGTATTATTGTTATCTATAATTTAAACAATTAATCTCCTTGTGGTTTGATCCTGGTCTTGCATGGTTATTTATTATTTCGACACTCCTGCACTTAGGAGAAAACATCAATCTTTTAATCGTGTCAGTCTAACACCTTGTCAAACCCAACCCCCCATAAGCTAGGCCTTTCTTTAGGAACATGTGCTCGAAGTAAGGATCTATGGTCATCACCTCCCTTCTCTTGTAGGTCAAAAAGTCCTCTAAAGGACCATTCCTGCATCAAATTAATATTAATGTTGATAATAATGGATGATCTCATTGACATTAATATTGTATATAGATTAACATATGATCATCTATCATAAGCATATATTATCATCAACATTAAATAACGGGTAAGGAGACATTGACCATCAATAGTAATATTGATTGCAAGGGTCTTCCTTTCACTTAGATGAAGAACAAAAAGACATACAACCCCTTAAAAAAAACAAAAAAAAAGTTATAAATATATTGTGAATAACCCCAAATAGAGGGTTCAGAATCTTTACTCTTTTAAAAAAAAAAGAGTTATAAATACATTGTGAATAATCCCAAATAGAGGGTTCAGAATCTTTACTCTCTCAAAATTTATCCTCAGTATTTATAATACCTAAACAAAAAGATAAATATTCTTATTTTTAAAATTTAATACTCATTTATTGTAAATTTTTATAATAAAGTCATTAACTTAATTATATAATTATAGAAGGGACTCTAAAATCCCTTAAAAAGGATTGTTTTTGCAGGAAATGCAGTCTTTATCGCTAACCCTAGAATACTTGTTTATGGAGGATAGAAAATTGACATCATCTTATGATCATTCATCATCTAAATACGGTGAAAGTAACTTCCCTGTTATTCTGTATTTTTATAGCATCATGACTTCCGATTATAACTAAAACTCTATTAACTCAAATACCACAATGGCCCATCCTCACAAGAGCTAACTATTCAGATTTCATCCAGTATGTTCACAAACTTTTTTATTCAATATAATAATCAAAGCTCCAACTTGTTGTCTACTCATATAAATTAAATAATCCCAGGCCGCGAATGTATACAAATGACAAAGATATATTTTTCATCTTAATATAGAAGTCAACTGTTATGTAAATACAGACTTTTCCATGTAGCTCGTCATCGACATGGCTGTCCATTGAGCTCAGCTTCGCTGTTCCTCCAAACATGAAGAAATTTCTGTTCCTTCATTTATACACAAGCTTTAACAAAAGAAAATTTGGTGTCATTTTTCCTAGGTATGATTGTATCTAAATAATTCAGGAGTAGAATTTAAAGAACAATAAAATAATTACTTAATAGTAGAACTCGAAAAAAATAATGTAAAAATTAAATCATAGTAATAATATTATATGAAAAATTAAAAAACCTTTTCTTCTTTTAGATTTATCCACGTGCTTTGATAGTATTTTTTTTATTATATATTTATCTATTCCTAAGAAATAATATTAAAACTGTTTTGTATAATTTTCATATAAGAATAATTGAAAATTAAAAAAATATTCTGTATATCATGATGTTATAATAAAGTTTCAAATCTTTTTTTTTTCCAAGAGAGAGAGAGCGCTTATTTTTTCTTGGAATTCACTTAAACAATTATTTCAATTAAAAAGACGAAAATTATCTGGTCATTTTTTCTTTTATATATAT